>NW_018743964.1:0-49157 GCF_001683475.1 Chenopodium quinoa
TGATTTGATTCAATTAGCTTTGTTTGAATGTGTTTGACTTTCATTTGATTCGTTTAGCTTTGTAGAATGCATTTGACTTTCATTTGATTTAATTAGATTTATTAAATGTATTTGACTTTCATTTGATTCAGAAAGCTTTGTTTGAATGTGTTTGACTTTCATTTTATTTAATTAGCTTTGTTTGAATGTGTTTGACTTTGATTTGATTCGTTTAGCTTTGTAGAATGCATTTGACTTTAATTTGATTGAAAAAGCTTTATTTGAATGTGTTTGACTTTCATTCGAATCAATTAGCTTTGATGAATGCATTTGACTTTTATTTTATTCAAAAAGCTATGTTTGAATGTGTTTGACTTTCCTTTGATTCAATTAGCTTATATAGAATGTGTTTGACTTTCATTTGATTTAATTAGCTTTGTTTAATTGTGTTTGACTTTCATTTGATTCAGTTAGCTTTATTGAATGCATTTGACTTTCATTTGATTCAAGACGATTTGTTTGAATGTGTTTGACTTTCATTTGATTCAATTAGCTTTTTTTTGAATGTGTTTGACTTTCATTTTATTCAATTAGCTTTGTAGAATGCATTTGACTTTCATTTGATTAAATTAGCTTTGTTGAATGCATTTGACTTTCATTTGATTCAGAAAGCTTTGTTGAAATGTGTTTTACTTTCATTGGATTTAATTAGCTTTGTTTGAATGTGTTTGACTTTTATTTGATTCAAAAAGCTTTGTTTGAATGTGTTTGAATTTCA
The DNA here is from genome assembly GCF_001683475.1 of Chenopodium quinoa. Classification (NCBI taxonomy): domain Eukaryota; kingdom Viridiplantae; phylum Streptophyta; class Magnoliopsida; order Caryophyllales; family Amaranthaceae; genus Chenopodium; species Chenopodium quinoa. Next base: position 758 of record NW_018743964.1, read on the forward strand.
TTTGATTCAATTAGCTTTCTTTGAATGTGTTTGACTTTCATTTTGATTCGTTTAGCTTTGTAGAATGCATTTGACTTTCATTTGATTTAATTAGCTTGTTGTTAACGCTCTGTTTGAATGTGTTTGACTTTCATTTGATTCAATTTAGGTTTGTTTGAATGTGTTTGTCTTTCATTGGATTCAATTAGGTTTGTTTGAATGTGTTTGACTTTCATTGGATTCAATTAGGTTTGTTAGAATGTGTTTGCCTCTCATTTGATTCAATTAGCTTTGTTGAATGTGTTTGACTTTCATTTGATTCGTTTAGCTTTGTAGAATGCATTTGACTTTCATTTGATTTAATTAGATTTATTAAATGTATTTGACTTTCATTTGATTCAGAAAGCTTTGTTTGAATGTGTTTGACTTTCATTTTATTTAATTAGCTTTGTTTGAATGTGTTTGACTTTGATTTGATTCGTTTAGCTTTGTAGAATGCATTTGACTTTAATTTGATTGAAAAAGCTTTATTTGAATGTGTTTGACTTTCATTCAAATCAATTAGCTTTGATGAATGCATTTGACTTTCATTTTATTCAAAAAAAGCTCTGTTTGAATGTGTTTGACTTTCCTTTGATTCAATTAGCTTTATATAGAATGTGTTTGACTTTCATTTGATTTAATTAGCTTTGTTTAATTGTGTTTGACTTTCATTTGATTCAGTTAGCTTTATTGAATGCATTATGACTTTCATTTGATTCAAGACGATTTGTTTGAATGTGTTGACTTTCATTTTGATTCAATTAGCTTTTTTTGAATGTGTTTGACTTTCATTTTATTCAATTAGCTTTGTAGAATGCATTTGACTTTCATTTGATTAAATTAGCTTTGTTGAATGCATTTGACTTTCATTTGATTCAGAAAGCTTTGTTGAAATGTGTTTGACTTTCATTGGATTTAATTAGCTTTGTTTGAATGTGTTTGACTTTTATTTGATTCAAAAAGCTTTTTTGAATGTGTTTGAATTTCATTTGATTCAATTAGCTTTCTTTGAATGTGTTTGACTTTCATTTCATTCGTTTAGCTTTGTAGAATGCATTTGACTTTCATTTGATTTAATTAGCTTGTTAACGCTCTGTTTGAATGTGTTTGACTTTCATTTGATTCAATTAGGTTTGTTTGAATGTGTTTGTCTTTCATTGGATTCAATTAGGTTTGTTTGAATGTGTTTGACTTTCATTGGATTCAATTAGGTTTGTTAGAATGTGTTTGCCTCTCATTTGATTTTAATTAGCTTTGTTGAATGCATTAGACGTTAATTTGATTCAAGAAGCTTATTTTGAATGTGTTTGAATTTCATTTGATTCAATTAGCTTTTTACAATGCATTTGACTTTCATTTGATTTAATTAGCTTTGTTAAATGTACTTGACTTTCGTTTGATTCAGAAAGCTTTGTTTGAATGTGTTTGACTTTCATTTGATTCGTTTGCTTTGTAGAATGCATTTGACTTTCATTTGATTCAATTAGCTTTGCTTGAACGTGTTTGACTTTCGTTTGATTCAATAGCTTTGTAGAATGCATTTGACTTTCATTTGATTAAATTAGCTTTGTTGAATGCATTTGACTTTCATTTGATTCAGAAAGCTTTGTTGGAATGTGTTTGACTTTCATTTGATTTAATTAGCTTTGTTTGAATGTGTTTGACTTTTATTTGATTCAAAAAGCTTTGTTTGAATGTGTTTGAATTTTATTTGATTCAATTAGCTTTCTTTGAATGTGTTTGACTTTCATTTGATTCGTTTTAGCTTTGTAGAATGCATTTGACTTTCATTTGATTCAATTAGCTTTGCTTGAACGTGTTTGACTTTCATTTGATTCAATTAGCTTTGTAGAATGCATTTGACTTTCATTTGATTAAATTAGCTTTGTTGAATGCATTTGACTTTCATTTGATTCAGAAAGCTTTGTTGGAATGTGTTTGACTTTCATTCGATTCAATTAGGTTTGTTTGAATGTGTTTGACTTTCATTTGATTCAATTAGGTTTGTTTGAATGTGTTTGATTTTCATTGGATTCACTTAGGTTTGTTAGAATGTGTTTGCCTCTCATTTGATTCAATTAGCTTTGTTTGAATGTGTTTGACTTTCATTTGATTCGTTTAGCTTTGTAGAATGCATTTGACTTTTATTTGATTTAATTAGATTTATTAAATGTATTTGACTTTCATTTGATTTAGAAAGTTTGTTTGAACTTGTTTGACTTTCATTTGATTTAATTAGCTTTGTTTGAATGTGTTTGACTTTGATTTGATTCGTTTAGCTTTGTAGAATGCATTTGACTTTAATTTGATTGAAAAAGCTTTATTTGAATGTGTTTGACTTTCATTCGAATCAATTAGCTTTGATGAATGCATTTGACTTTCATTTTATTAAAAAGCTCTGTTTGAATGTGTTTGACTTTCCTTTGATTCAATTAGCTTATATAGAATGTGTTTGACTTTCATTTTATTTAATTAGCTTTGTTTAATTGTGTTTGACTTTCATTTGATTCAGTTAGCTTTATTGAATGCATTTGACTTTCATTTGATTCTAGAAGATTTGTTTGAATGTGTTTGACTTTCATTTGATTCAATTAGCTTTTCTTGAATGTGTTTGACTTTCATTTTATTCAATTAGCTTTGTAGAATGCATTTGACTTTCATTTGATTAAATTAGCTTTGTTGAATGCATTTGACTTTCATTTGATTCAGAAATCTTTGTTGGAATGTGTTTGACTTTCATTTGATTTAATTAGCTTTGTTTCAATATGTTTGACTTTTATTTGATTAAAAAAGCATTGTTTGAATGTGTTTGAATTTCATTTGATACAATTAGCTTTCTTTGAATGTGTTTGACTTTCATTTGATTCGTTTAGCTTTGTAGAATGCATTTGACTTTCATTTGATTTAATTAGCTTTGTTAACGCTCTGTTTGAATGTGTTTGACTTTCATTTGATTCAATTAGGTTTGTTTGAATGTGTTTGTCTTTCATTGGATTCAATTAGGTTTGTTTGAATGTGTTTGACTTTCATTGGATTCAATTAGGTTTGTTAGAATGTGTTTGCCTCTCATTTGATTTAATTAGCTTTGTTGAATGCATTAGACGTTAATTTGATTCAAGAAGCTTATTTTGAATGTGTTTGAATTTAATTTGATTCAATTAGCTTTTTACAATGCATTTGACTTTCATTTGATTTAATTAGCTTTGTTAAATGTACTTGACTTTCGTTTGATTCAGAAAGCTTTGTTTGAATGTGTTTGACTTTCATTTGATTTAATTAACTTTGTTTGAATGTGTTTGACTTTTATTTGATTCAACAAGCTTTGTTTGTATGTGTTTGACTTTCTTTTTATTTAATTAGCTTTGTTTGAATGTGTTTGACTTTAATTTGATTCATTAGCTTTGTACAATGCATTTGACTTTCATTTGATTTAATTAGATTTATTAAATGTATTTGACTTTCATTTGATTCAGAAAGCTTTGTTTGAATTTGTTTGACTCTCATTTGATTTAATTAGCTTTGTTTGAATGTGTTTGACTTTGATTTGATTCGTTTAGTTTTGTAGAATGCATTTGACTTTAATTTGATTGAAAAAGCTTTATTTGAATGTGTTTGACTTTCATTCGAATCAATTAGCTTTGATGAATGCATTTGACTTTCATTTTATTCAAAAAGCTCAGTTTGAATGTGTTTGACTTTCCTTTGATTCAATTAGCTTATATAGAATGTGTTTGACTTTCATTTGATTTAATTAGCTTTGTTTAATTGTGTTTGACTTTCATTTGATTCAGTTAGCTTTGTTGAATGCATTTGACTTTCATTTGATTCAAGAAGATTTGTTTGAATGTGTTTGACTTTCATTTGATTCAATTAGCTTTTCTTGAATGTGTTTGACTTTCATTTGATTCAATTAGCTTTGTAGAATGCATTTGACTTTCATTTGATTAAATTAGCTTTGTTGAATGCATTTGAGTTTCATTTGATTCAGAAAGCTTTGTTGGAATGTGTTTGGCTTTCATTAGAATTAATTAGCTTTGTTTGAATGTGTTTGACTTTTATGTGATTCAAAAAGCTTTGTTTGAATGTGTTTGAATTTCATTTGATTCAATTAGCTTTCTTTGAATGTGTTTGACTTTCATTTGATTCGTTTAGCTTTGTAGAATGCATTTGACTTTCATTTGATTTAATTAGCTTTGTTAACGCTCTGTTTGAATGTGTTTGACTTTCATTTGATTCAATTAGGTTTGTTTGAATGTGTTTGACTTTGATTTGATTCGTTTAGCTTTGTTAGAATGTGTTTGCCTCTCATTTGATTCAATTAGCTTTGTTGAATGCATTAGACTTTAATTTGATTAAAGAAGCTTATTTTGAATGTGTTTGAATTTCATTTGATTAAATTAGCTTTTTACAATGCATTTGACTTTCATTTGATTTAATTAGCTTTGTTAAATGTACTTGACTTTCGTTTGATTCAGAAAGCTTTGTTTGAATGTGTTTGACTTTCATTTGATTTAATTAACTTTGTTTAAATGTGTTTGACTTTTATTTGATTCAACAAGCTTTGTTTGAATGTGTTTGACTTTCTTTTTATTTAATTAGCTTTGTTTGAATGTGTTTGACTTTAATTTGATTCAATTAGCTTTGTACAATGCATTTGACTTTCATTTGATTTAATTAGATTTATTAAATGTATTTGACTTTCATTTGATTCAGAAAGCTTTGTTTGAATGTGTTTGACTTTCATTTGATTTAATTAGTTTTGTTTGAATGTGTTTGACTTTGATTTGATTCGTTTAGCTTTGTAGAATGCATTTGACTTTAATTTGATTGAAAAAGCTTTATTTGAATGTGTTTGACTTTCATTCGAATTAATTAGCTTTGATGAATGCATTTGACTTTCATTTTATTCAAAAAGCTTTGTTTGAATGTGTTTGACTTTCCTTTGATTCAATTAGCTTTTATAGAATGTGTTTGACTTTCATTTTATTTAATTAGCTTTGTTTAATTGTGTTTGACTTTCATTTGATTCAGTTAGCTTTATTGAATGCATTTGACTTTCATTTGATTCAAGAAGATTTGTTTGAATGTGTTTGACTTTCATTTGATTCAATTCGCTTTTCTTGAATGTGTTTGACTTTTATTTGATTCAATTAGCTTTGTAGAATGCATTTGACTTTCATTTGATTAAATTAGCTTTGTTGAATGCATTTGACTTTCATTTGATTCAGAAAGCTTTGTTGGAATGTGTTTGACTTTTATTTGATTTAATTAGCTTTGTTTGAATGTGTTTGACTTTTATTTGATTCAAAAATCTTTGTTTGAATGTGTTTGAATTTCATTTAATTCAATTAGCTTTTTTTGAATGTGTTTGACTTTCATTTGATTCGTTTAGCTTTGTAGAATGCATTTGACTTTCATTTGATTCAATTAGCTTTGCTTGAACGTGTTTGACTTTCATTTGATTCAATTAGCTTTGCTTGAACGTGTTTGAATTTCATTTGATTCAATTAGCTTTGTAGAATGCATTTGACTTTCATTTGATTAAATTAGCTTTGTTGAATACATTTGACTTTCATTTTATTCAATTAGCTTTGCTTGAACGTGTTTGACTTTCATTTGATTCAATTAGCTTTGTAGAATGCCTTTGACTTTCATTTGATTAAACTAGCTTTGTTGAATACATTTGACTTTCATTTGATTCAGAAAGCTTTGTATGAATGTGTTTGACCTTCATTTGATTTAATTAGCTTAGTTTGAAAGTGTTTGACTTTTATTTGATTCAGAAAGCTTTATTTGAATGTGTTTGACTTTCATTTGATTCAATTAGGTTTGTTTGAATGTGTTTGACTTTCATTTGATTAAAAAAGCTCTGTTTGAATGTGTTTGACTTCCATTTGATTTAATTAAGTTTGTTTGAATGTGTTTGACTTTCATTCGATTCAATTAGGTTTGTTTAATTGTGTTTGACTTTCACTTGATTCAATTAGGTTTGTTTGAATGTGTTTGACTTTCATTCGATTCAATTAGGTTTGTTAGAATGTGTTTGCCTCTCATTTGATTCAATTAGCTTTGTTTGAATGTGTTTGACTTTCATTTGATTCGTTTAGCTTTGTAGAATGCATTTGACTTTCATTTGATTTAATTAGATTTATTAAATGTATTTGACTTTCATTTGATTCAGAAAGCTTTGTTTGAATGTGTTTGACTTTCATTTTATTTAATTAGCTTTGTTTGAATGTGTTTGACTTTGATTTGATTCGTTTAGCTTTGTAGAATGCATTTGACTTTAATTTGATTGAAAAAGCTTTATTTGAATGTGTTTGACTTTCATTCGAATCAATTAGCTTTGATGAATGCATTTGACTTTTATTTTATTCAAAAAGCTATGTTTGAATGTGTTTGACTTTCCTTTGATTCAATTAGCTTATATAGAATGTGTTTGACTTTCATTTGATTTAATTAGCTTTGTTTAATTGTGTTTGACTTTCATTTGATTCAGTTAGCTTTATTGAATGCATTTGACTTTCATTTGATTCAAGACGATTTGTTTGAATGTGTTTGACTTTCATTTGATTCAATTAGCTTTTTTTGAATGTGTTTGACTTTCATTTTATTCAATTAGCTTTGTAGAATGCATTTGACTTTCATTTGATTAAATTAGCTTTGTTGAATGCATTTGACTTTCATTTGATTCAGAAAGCTTTGTTGAAATGTGTTTTACTTTCATTGGATTTAATTAGCTTTGTTTGAATGTGTTTGACTTTTATTTGATTCAAAAAGCTTTGTTTGAATGTGTTTGAATTTCATTTGATTCAATTAGCTTTCTTTGAATGTGTTTGACTTTCATTTGATTCGTTTAGCTTTGTAGAATGCATTTGACTTTCATTTGATTTAATTAGCTTTGTTAACGCTCTGTTTGAATGTGTTTGACTTTCATTTGATTCAATTAGGTTTGTTTGAATGTGTTTGTCTTTCATTGGATTCAATTAGGTTTGTTTGAATGTGTTTGACTTTCATTGGATTCAATTAGGTTTGTTAGAATGTGTTTGCCTCTCATTTGATTCAATTAGCTTTGTTTGAATGTGTTTGACTTTCATTTGATTCGTTTAGCTTTGTAGAATGCATTTGACTTTCATTTGATTTAATTAGATTTATTAAATGTATTTGACTTTCATTTGATTCAGAAAGCTTTGTTTGAATGTGTTTGACTTTCATTTTATTTAATTAGCTTTGTTTGAATGTGTTTGACTTTGATTTGATTCGTTTAGCTTTGTAGAATGCATTTGACTTTAATTTGATTGAAAAAGCTTTATTTGAATGTGTTTGACTTTCATCCAAATCAATTAGCTTTGATGAATGCATTTGACTTTCATTTTATTCAAAAAGCTCTGTTTGAATGTGTTTGACTTTCCTTTGATTCAATTAGCTTATATAGAATGTGTTTGACTTTCATTTGATTTAATTAGCTTTGTTTAATTGTGTTTGACTTTCATTTGATTCAGTTAGCTTTATTGAATGCATTTGACTTTCATTTGATTCAAGACGATTTGTTTGAATGTGTTTGACTTTCATTTGATTCAATTAGCTTTTTTTGAATGTGTTTGACTTTCATTTTATTCAATTAGCTTTGTAGAATGCATTTGACTTTCATTTGATTAAATTAGCTTTGTTGAATGCATTTGACTTTCATTTGATTCAGAAAGCTTTGTTGAAATGTGTTTGACTTTCATTGGATTTAATTAGCTTTGTTTGAATGTGTTTGACTTTTATTTGATTCAAAAAGCTTTGTTTGAATGTGTTTGAATTTCATTTGATTCAATTAGCTTTCTTTGAATGTGTTTGACTTTCATTTCATTCGTTTAGCTTTGTAGAATGCATTTGACTTTCATTTGATTTAATTAGCTTTGTTAACGCTCTGTTTGAATGTGTTTGACTTTCATTTGATTCAATTAGGTTTGTTTGAATGTGTTTGTCTTTCATTGGATTCAATTAGGTTTGTTTGAATGTGTTTGACTTTCATTGGATTCAATTAGGTTTGTTAGAATGTGTTTGCCTCTCATTTGATTTAATTAGCTTTGTTGAATGCATTAGACGTTAATTTGATTCAAGAAGCTTATTTTGAATGTGTTTGAATTTCATTTGATTCAATTAGCTTTTTACAATGCATTTGACTTTCATTTGATTTAATTAGCTTTGTTAAATGTACTTGACTTTCGTTTGATTCAGAAAGCTTTGTTTGAATGTGTTTGACTTTCATTTGATTCGTTTGGCTTTGTAGAATGCATTTGACTTTCATTTGATTCAATTAGCTTTGCTTGAACGTGTTTGACTTTCGTTTGATTCAATTAGCTTTGTAGAATGCATTTGACTTTCATTTGATTAAATTAGCTTTGTTGAATGCATTTGACTTTCATTTGATTCAGAAAGCTTTGTTGGAATGTGTTTGACTTTCATTTGATTTAATTAGCTTTGTTTGAATGTGTTTGACTTTTATTTGATTCAAAAAGCTTTGTTTGAATGTGTTTGAATTTTATTTGATTCAATTAGCTTTCTTTGAATGTGTTTGACTTTCATTTGATTCGTTTAGCTTTGTAGAATGCATTTGACTTTCATTTGATTCAATTAGCTTTGCTTGAACGTGTTTGACTTTCATTTGATTCAATTAGCTTTGTAGAATGCATTTGACTTTCATTTGATTAAATTAGCTTTGTTGAATGCATTTGACTTTCATTTGATTCAGAAAGCTTTGTTGGAATGTGTTTGACTTTCATTCGATTCAATTAGGTTTGTTTGAATGTGTTTGACTTTCATTTGATTCAATTAGGTTTGTTTGAATGTGTTTGATTTTCATTGGATTCACTTAGGTTTGTTAGAATGTGTTTGCCTCTCATTTGATTCAATTAGCTTTGTTTGAATGTGTTTGACTTTCATTTGATTCGTTTAGCTTTGTAGAATGCATTTGACTTTTATTTGATTTAATTAGATTTATTAAATGTATTTGACTTTCATTTGATTTAGAAAGTTTTGTTTGAACTTGTTTGACTTTCATTTGATTTAATTAGCTTTGTTTGAATGTGTTTGACTTTGATTTGATTCGTTTAGCTTTGTAGAATGCATTTGACTTTAATTTGATTGAAAAAGCTTTATTTGAATGTGTTTGACTTTCATTCGAATCAATTAGCTTTGATGAATGCATTTGACTTTCATTTTATTGAAAAAGCTCTGTTTGAATGTGTTTGACTTTCCTTTGATTCAATTAGCTTATATAGAATGTGTTTGACTTTCATTTTATTTAATTAGCTTTGTTTAATTGTGTTTGACTTTCATTTGATTCAGTTAGCTTTATTGAATGCATTTGACTTTCATTTGATTCTAGAAGATTTGTTTGAATGTGTTTGACTTTCATTTGATTCAATTAGCTTTTCTTGAATGTGTTTGACTTTCATTTTATTCAATTAGCTTTGTAGAATGCATTTGACTTTCATTTGATTAAATTAGCTTTGTTGAATGCATTTGACTTTCATTTGATTCAGAAATCTTTGTTGGAATGTGTTTGACTTTCATTTGATTTAATTAGCTTTGTTTCAATATGTTTGACTTTTATTTGATTAAAAAAGCATTGTTTGAATGTGTTTGAATTTCATTTGATACAATTAGCTTTCTTTGAATGTGTTTGACTTTCATTTGATTCGTTTAGCTTTGTAGAATGCATTTGACTTTCATTTGATTTAATTAGCTTTGTTAACGCTCTGTTTGAATGTGTTTGACTTTCATTTGATTCAATTAGGTTTGTTTGAATGTGTTTGTCTTTCATTGGATTCAATTAGGTTTGTTTGAATGTGTTTGACTTTCATTGGATTCAATTAGGTTTGTTAGAATGTGTTTGCCTCTCATTTGATTTAATTAGCTTTGTTGAATGCATTAGACGTTAATTTGATTCAAGAAGCTTATTTTGAATGTGTTTGAATTTAATTTGATTCAATTAGCTTTTTACAATGCATTTGACTTTCATTTGATTTAATTAGCTTTGTTAAATGTACTTGACTTTCGTTTGATTCAGAAAGCTTTGTTTGAATGTGTTTGACTTTCATTTGATTTAATTAACTTTGTTTGAATGTGTTTGACTTTTATTTGATTCAACAAGCTTTGTTTGTATGTGTTTGACTTTCTTTTTATTTAATTAGCTTTGTTTGAATGTGTTTGACTTTAATTTGATTCCATTAGCTTTGTACAATGCATTTGACTTTCATTTGATTTAATTAGATTTATTAAATGTATTTGACTTTCATTTGATTCAGAAAGCTTTGTTTGAATTTGTTTGACTTTCATTTGATTTAATTAGCTTTGTTTGAATGTGTTTGACTTTGATTTGATTCGTTTAGTTTTGTAGAATGCATTTGACTTTAATTTGATTGAAAAAGCTTTATTTGAATGTGTTTGACTTTCATTCGAATCAATTAGCTTTGATGAATGCATTTGACTTTCATTTTATTCAAAAAGCTCAGTTTGAATGTGTTTGACTTTCCTTTGATTCAATTAGCTTATATAGAATGTGTTTGACTTTCATTTGATTTAATTAGCTTTGTTTAATTGTGTTTGACTTTCATTTGATTCAGTTAGCTTTGTTGAATGCATTTGACTTTCATTTGATTCAAGAAGATTTGTTTGAATGTGTTTGACTTTCATTTGATTCAATTAGCTTTTCTTGAATGTGTTTGACTTTCATTTGATTCAATTAGCTTTGTAGAATGCATTTGACTTTCATTTGATTAAATTAGCTTTGTTGAATGCATTTGAGTTTCATTTGATTCAGAAAGCTTTGTTGGAATGTGTTTGGCTTTCATTAGAATTAATTAGCTTTGTTTGAATGTGTTTGACTTTTATGTGATTCAAAAAGCTTTGTTTGAATGTGTTTGAATTTCATTTGATTCAATTAGCTTTCTTTGAATGTGTTTGACTTTCATTTGATTCGTTTAGCTTTGTAGAATGCATTTGACTTTCATTTGATTTAATTAGCTTTGTTAACGCTCTGTTTGAATGTGTTTGACTTTCATTTGATTCAATTAGGTTTGTTTGAATGTGTTTGACTTTGATTTGATTCGTTTAGCTTTGTTAGAATGTGTTTGCCTCTCATTTGATTCAATTAGCTTTGTTGAATGCATTAGACTTTAATTTGATTAAAGAAGCTTATTTTGAATGTGTTTGAATTTCATTTGATTAAATTAGCATTTTACAATGCATTTGACTTTCATTTGATTTAATTAGCTTTGTTAAATGTACTTGACTTTCGTTTGATTCAGAAAGCTTTGTTTGAATGTGTTTGACTTTCATTTGATTTAATTAACTTTGTTTAAATGTGTTTGACTTTTATTTGATTCAACAAGCTTTGTTTGAATGTGTTTGACTTTCTTTTTATTTAATTAGCTTTGTTTGAATGTGTTTGACTTTAATTTGATTCAATTAGCTTTGTACAATGCATTTGACTTTCATTTGATTTAATTAGATTTATTAAATGTATTTGACTTTCATTTGATTCAGAAAGCTTTGTTTGAATGTGTTTGACTTTCATTTGATTTAATTAGTTTTGTTTGAATGTGTTTGACTTTGATTTGATTCGTTTAGCTTTGTAGAATGCATTTGACTTTAATTTGATTGAAAAAGCTTTATTTGAATGTGTTTGACTTTCATTCGAATTAATTAGCTTTGATGAATGCATTTGACTTTCATTTTATTCAAAAAGCTTTGTTTAAATGTGTTTGACTTTCCTTTGATTCAATTAGCTTTTATAGAATGTGTTTGACTTTCATTTTATTTAATTAGCTTTGTTTAATTGAGTTTGACTTTCATTTGATTCAGTTAGCTTTATTGAATGCATTTGACTTTCATTTGATTCAAGAAGATTTGTTTGAATAGGTTTGACTTTCATTTGATTCAATTCGCTTTTCTTGAATGTGTTTGACTTTTATTTGATTCAATTAGCTTTGTAGAATGCATTTGACTTTCATTTGATTAAATTAGCTTTGTTGAATGCATTTGACTTTCATTTGATTCAGAAAGCTTTGTTGGAATGTGTTTGACTTTCATTTGAATTAATTAGCTTTGTTTGAATGTGTTTGACTTTTATTTGATTCAAAAAGCTTTGTTTGAATGTGTTTGAATTTCATTTGATTCAATTAGCTTTCTTTGAATGTGTTTGACTTTCATTTGATTCGTTTAGCTTTGTAGAATGCATTTGACTTTCATTTGATTTAATTAGCTTTGTTAACGCTCTGTTTGAATGTGTTTGACTTTCATTTGATTCAATTAGGTTTGTTTGAATGTGTTTGACTTTGATTTGATTCGTTTAGCTTTGTTAGAATGTGTTTGCCTCTCATTTGATTCAATTAGCTTTGTTGAATGCATTAGACTTTAATTTGATTAAAGAAGCTTATTTTAAATGTGTTTGAATTTCATTTGATTAAATTAGCTTTTTACAATGCATTTGACTTTCATTTGATTTAATTAGCTTTGTTAAATGTACTTGACTTTCGTTTGATTCAGAAAGCTTTGTTTGAATGTGTTTGACTTTCATTTGATTTAATTAACTTTGTTTGAATGTGTTTGACTTTTATTTGATTCAACAAGCTTTGTTTGAATGTGTTTGACTTTCTTTTTATTTAATTAGCTTTGTTTGAATGTGTTTGACTTTAATTTGATTCAATTAGCTTTGTACAATGCATTTGACTTTCATTTGATTTAATTAGATTTATTAAATGTATTTGACTTTCATTTGATTCAGAAAGCTTTGTTTGAATGTGTTTGACTTTCATTTGATTTAATTAGTTTTGTTTGAATGTGTTTGACTTTGATTTGATTCGTTTAGCTTTGTAGAATGCATTTGACTTTAATTTAATTGAAAAAGCTTTATTTGAATGTGTTTGACTTTCATTCGAATTAATTAGCTTTGATGAATGCATTTGACTTTCATTTTATTCAAAAAGCTCTGTTTGAATGTGTTTGAATTTCCTTTGATTCAATTAGCTTTTATAGAATGTGTTTGACTTTCATTTTATTTAATTAGCTTTGTTTAATTGTGTTTGACTTTCATTTGATTCAGTTAGCTTTATTGAATGCATTTGACTTTCATTTGATTCAAGAAGATTTGTTTGAATGTGTTTGACTTTCATTTGATTCAATTAGCTTTTCTTGAATGTGTTTGACTTTTATTTGATTCAATTAGCTTTGTAGAATGCATTTAACTTTCATTTGATTAAATTAGCTTTGTTGAATGCATTTGACTTTCATTTGATTCAGAAAGCTTTGTTGGAATGTGTTTGACTTTCATTTGATTTAATTAGCTTTGTTTGAATGTGTTTGACTTTTATTTGATTCAAAAATCTTTGTTTGAATGTGTTTGAATTTCATTTGATTCAATTAGCTTTCTTTGAATGTGTTTGACTTTCATTTGATTCGTTTAGCTTTGTAGAATGCATTTGACTTTCATTTGATTTAATTAGCTTTGTTAACGCTCTGTTTGAATGTGTTTGACTTTCATTTGATTCAATTAGGTTTGTTTGAATGTGTTTGTCTTTCATTGGATTCAATTAGGTTTGTTTGAATGTGTTTGACTTTCATTGGATTCAATTAGGTTTGTTAGAATGTGTTTGCCTCTCATTTGATTCAATTAGCATTGTTGAATGCATTAGACTTTAATTTGATTCAAGAAGCTTATTTTCAATGTGTTTGACTTTAATTTGATTCAATTAGCTTTGTACAATGTATTTGACTTTCATTTGATTTAATTAGATTTATTAAATGTATGTGACTTTCATTTGATTCAGAAAGCTTTGTTTGAATGTGTTTGACTTTCATTTGATTTAATTAGCTTTGTTTGAATGTGTTTGACTTTGATTTGATTCGTTTAGCTTTGTAGAATGCATTTGACTTTAATTTGATTGAAAAAGCTTTATTTGAATGTGTTTGACTTTCTTTCGAATCAATTAGCTTTGATGAATGCATTTGACTTTCATTTTATTCAAAAAGCTCTTTTTGAATGTGTTTGACTTTCCTTTGATTCAATTAGCTTATATAGAATGTGTTTGACTTTCATTTTATTTAATTAGCTTTGTTTAATTGTGTTTGACTTTTATTTGATTCAGTTAGCTTTATTGAACGCATTTGACTTTCATTTGATTCAAGACGATTTGTTTGAATGTGTTTGACTTTCATTTGATTCAATTAGCTTTTCTTGAATCCGTTTGACTTTCATTTTATTCAATTAGCTTTGTAGAAAGCATTTGACTTTCATTTGATTAAATTAGCTTTGTTGAATGCATTTGAGTTTTTTTTTATTCAGAAAGCTTTGTCGGAATGTGTTTGACTTTCATTTGATTTAATTAGCTTTGTTTGAATGTGTTTGACTTTTTTTTGATTCGAAAAGCTTTGTTTGAATGTGTTTGAATTTCATTTGATTCAATTAGCTTTCTTTGAATGTGTTTGACTTTCATTTGATTCGTTTAGCTTTGTAGAATGCATTTGACTTTCATTTGATTTAATTAGCTTTGTTAACGCTCTGTTTGAATGTGTTTGACTTTCACTTGATTCAATTAGGTTTGTTTGAATGTGTTTGTCTTTCATTGGATTCAATTAGGTTAGTTTGAATGTGTTGACTTTCATTTGATTCAATTAGCTTTATAGAATGCATTTGACTTTCATTTGATTTAAAAAGCTCTATTTGAATGATTTTGTCTTTCATTTAATTTAATTAGGTTTGTTTGAATGTGTTTGACTTTTATTGGATTCAATTTGGTTTGTTTGAATGTGTTTGACTTTCATTCGATTCAATTAGCTTTGATAAACGCTTTTGACTTTCTTTTGATTCAAAAAGCTTTGTTTGATTGTGTTTGACATTCATTTGATTCAATTAGGTTTTTTTTAAATGTGTTTGACGTTCATTGGATTCAATTAAGTTTGTTTGAATGTGTTTGATTTTCATAAGATTCATATAGCTTTGATAAATGCATTTGACTTTCATTTGATTAAAAAAGCTCTGTTTGAATGTGTTTGACTTTCATTTGATTCAATTAGCTTTATTGAATGTATTTGACTTTCATTTGATTCAAGAAGATGTGTTTGAATGTGTTTGACATTCATTTAATTCAATTAGCTTTGCTTGAACGTGTTTGACTTTCATTTGATTCAATTAGCTTTGTAGAATGCATTTGACTTTTATTTGACTAAATTAGCTTTGTTGAGTACATTTGACTTTCATTTGATTCAGAAAGCTTTGTATGAATGTGTTTGACTTTCATTTGATTTAATTAGCTTAGTTTGAAAGTGTTTGACTTTTATTTGATTCAAAAAGCTTTGTTTGAATGTGTTTGACTTTCATTTGATTCAATTAGGTTTGTTTGAATGTGTTTGACTTTCATTTTATTCGTTTAACTTTGTAGATCGCATTTGACTTTCATTTGATTTAATTAGCTTTGTTGAACGCAATTGACTTTCATTTGATTCAGAAAGCTTTATTTGAATGTGTTTGACTTTCATTTGATTCAATTAGCTTTATAGAATGCATTTGACTTTCATTTGATTCAAAATGCTCTGTTTGAATGTGTTTGACTTCCATTTGATTTAATTAAGTTTGTTTGAATGTGTTTGACTTTCATTCAATTCAATTAGGTTTGTTTGAATGTGTTTGACTTTCATTTGATTCAATTAGGTTTGTTTGAATGTGTTTGACTTTCATTGGATTCAATTAGGTTTGTTAGAATGTGTTTGCCTCTCATTTGATTCAATTAGCTTTGTTGAATGTATTAGACTTTAATTTGATTCAAGAAGCTTATTTTGAATGTGTTTGAATTTCATTTCACTTAATTAACTTTTTACAATGCATTTGACTTTCATTTGATTTAATTAGCTTTGTTTAATGTACTTGACTTTCGTTTGATTCAGAAAGCTTTGTTTGAATGTGTTTGACTTTCATTTGATTTAATTATCTTTGTTTGAATGTGTTTGACTTTTATTTGGATCAACAAGCTTTGTTTGAATGTGTTTGACTTTCTTTTTATTTAATTAGCTTTGTTTGAATGTGTTTGACTTTAATTTGATTCAATTAGCTTTGTACAATGCATTTGACTTTCATTTGATTTAATTAGATTTATTAAATGTATTTGACTTTCATTTGATTCAAAAAGCTCTTTTTGAATGTGTTTGACTTTCCTTTGATTCAATTAGCTTATATAGAATGTGTTTGACTTTCATTTTATTTAATTAGCTTTGTTTAATTGTGTTTGACTTTTATTTGATTCAGTTAGCTTTATTGAACGCATTTGACTTTCATTTGATTCAAGACGATTTGTTTGAATGTGTTTGACTTTCATTTGATTCAATTAGCTTTTCTTGAATCCGTTTGACTTTCATTTTATTCAATTAGCTTTGTAGAAAGCATTTGACTTTCATTTGATTAAATTAGCTTTGTTGAATGCATTTGAGTTTTTTTTTATTCAGAAAGCTTTGTCGGAATGTGTTTGACTTTCATTTGATTTAATTAGCTTTGTTTGAATGTGTTTGACTTTTTTTTGATTCGAAAAGCTTTGTTTGAATGTGTTTGAATTTCATTTGATTCAATTAGCTTTCTTTGAATGTGTTTGACTTTCATTTGATTCGTTTAGCTTTGTAGAATGCATTTGACTTTCATTTGATTTAATTAGCTTTGTTAACGCTCTGTTTGAATGTGTTTGACTTTCACTTGATTCAATTAGGTTTGTTTGAATGTGTTTGTCTTTCATTGGATTCAATTAGGTTAGTTTGAATGTGTTGACTTTCATTTGATTCAATTAGCTTTATAGAATGCATTTGACTTTCATTTGATTTAAAAAGCTCTATTTGAATGATTTTGTCTTTCATTTAATTTAATTAGGTTTGTTTGAATGTGTTTGACTTTTATTGGATTCAATTTGGTTTGTTTGAATGTGTTTGACTTTCATTCGATTCAATTAGCTTTGATAAACGCTTTTGACTTTCTTTTGATTCAAAAAGCTTTGTTTGATTGTGTTTGACATTCATTTGATTCAATTAGGTTTTTTTTTAAATGTGTTTGACGTTCATTGGATTCAATTAAGTTTGTTTGAATGTGTTTGATTTTCATAAGATTCATATAGCTTTGATAAATGCATTTGACTTTCATTTGATTAAAAAAGCTCTGTTTGAATGTGTTTGACTTTCATTTGATTCAATTAGCTTTATTGAATGTATTTGACTTTCATTTGATTCAAGAAGATGTGTTTGAATGTGTTTGACATTCATTTAATTCAATTAGCTTTGCTTGAACGTGTTTGACTTTCATTTGATTCAATTAGCTTTGTAGAATGCATTTGACTTTTATTTGACTAAATTAGCTTTGTTGAGTACATTTGACTTTCATTTGATTCAGAAAGCTTTGTATGAATGTGTTTGACTTTCATTTGATTTAATTAGCTTAGTTTGAAAGTGTTTGACTTTTATTTGATTCAAAAAGCTTTGTTTGAATGTGTTTGACTTTCATTTGATTCAATTAGGTTTGTTTGAATGTGTTTGACTTTCATTTTATTCGTTTAACTTTGTAGATCGCATTTGACTTTCATTTGATTTAATTAGCTTTGTTGAACGCAATTGACTTTCATTTGATTCAGAAAGCTTTATTTGAATGTGTTTGACTTTCATTTGATTCAATTAGCTTTATAGAATGCATTTGACTTTCATTTGATTCAAAATGCTCTGTTTGAATGTGTTTGACTTCCATTTGATTTAATTAAGTTTGTTTGAATGTGTTTGACTTTCATTCAATTCAATTAGGTTTGTTTGAATGTGTTTGACTTTCATTTGATTCAATTAGGTTTGTTTGAATGTGTTTGACTTTCATTGGATTCAATTAGGTTTGTTAGAATGTGTTTGCCTCTCATTTGATTCAATTAGCTTTGTTGAATGTATTAGACTTTAATTTGATTCAAGAAGCTTATTTTGAATGTGTTTAAATTTCATTTCACTTAATTAACTTTTTACAATGCATTTGACTTTCATTTGATTTAATTAGCTTTGTTTAATGTACTTGACTTTCGTTTGATTCAGAAAGCTTTGTTTGAATGTGTTTGACTTTCATTTGATTTAATTATCTTTGTTTGAATGTGTTTGACTTTTATTTGGATCAACAAGCTTTGTTTGAATGTGTTTGACTTTCTTTTTATTTAATTAGCTTTGTTTGAATGTGTTTGACTTTAATTTGATTCAATTAGCTTTGTACAATGCATTTGACTTTCATTTGATTTAATTAGATTTATTAAATGTATTTGACTTTCATTTGATTCAAAAAGCTCTTTTTGAATGTGTTTGACTTTCCTTTGATTCAATTAGCTTATATAGAATGTGTTTGACTTTCATTTTATTTAATTAGCTTTGTTTAATTGTGTTTGACTTTTATTTGATTCAGTTAGCTTTATTGAACGCATTTGACTTTCATTTGATTCAAGACGATTTGTTTGAATGTGTTTGACTTTCATTTGATTCAATTAGCTTTTCTTGAATCCGTTTGACTTTCATTTTATTCAATTAGCTTTGTAGAAAGCATTTGACTTTCATTTGATTAAATTAGCTTTGTTGAATGCATTTGAGTTTTTTTTTATTCAGAAAGCTTTGTCGGAATGTGTTTGACTTTCATTTGATTTAATTAGCTTTGTTTGAATGTGTTTGACTTTTTTTTGATTCGAAAAGCTTTGTTTGAATGTGTTTGAATTTCATTTGATTCAATTAGCTTTCTTTGAATGTGTTTGACTTTCATTTGATTCGTTTAGCTTTGTAGAATGCATTTGACTTTCATTTGATTTAATTAGCTTTGTTAACGCTCTGTTTGAATGTGTTTGACTTTCACTTGATTCAATTAGGTTTGTTTGAATGTGTTTGTCTTTCATTGGATTCAATTAGGTTAGTTTGAATGTGTTGACTTTCATTTGATTCAATTAGCTTTATAGAATGCATTTGACTTTCATTTGATTTAAAAAGCTCTATTTGAATGATTTTGTCTTTCATTTAATTTAATTAGGTTTGTTTGAATGTGTTTGACTTTTATTGGATTCAATTTGGTTTGTTTGAATGTGTTTGACTTTCATTCGATTCAATTAGCTTTGATAAACGCTTTTGACTTTCTTTTGATTCAAAAAGCTTTGTTTGATTGTGTTTGACATTCATTTGATTCAATTAGGTTTTTTTTAAATGTGTTTGACGTTCATTGGATTCAATTAAGTTTGTTTGAATGTGTTTGATTTTCATAAGATTCATATAGCTTTGATAAATGCATTTGACTTTCATTTGATTAAAAAAGCTCTGTTTGAATGTGTTTGACTTTCATTTGATTCAATTAGCTTTATTGAATGTATTTGACTTTCATTTGATTCAAGAAGATGTGTTTGAATGTGTTTGACATTCATTTAATTCAATTAGCTTTGCTTGAACGTGTTTGACTTTCATTTGATTCAATTAGCTTTGTAGAATGCATTTGACTTTTATTTGACTAAATTAGCTTTGTTGAGTACATTTGACTTTCATTTGATTCAGAAAGCTTTGTATGAATGTGTTTGACTTTCATTTGATTTAATTAGCTTAGTTTGAAAGTGTTTGACTTTTATTTGATTCAAAAAGCTTTGTTTGAATGTGTTTGACTTTCATTTGATTCAATTAGGTTTGTTTGAATGTGTTTGACTTTCATTTTATTCGTTTAACTTTGTAGATCGCATTTGACTTTCATTTGATTTAATTAGCTTTGTTGAACGCAATTGACTTTCATTTGATTCAGAAAGCTTTATTTGAATGTGTTTGACTTTCATTTGATTCAATTAGCTTTATAGAATGCATTTGACTTTCATTTGATTCAAAATGCTCTGTTTGAATGTGTTTGACTTCCATTTGATTTAATTAAGTTTGTTTGAATGTGTTTGACTTTCATTCAATTCAATTAGGTTTGTTTGAATGTGTTTGACTTTCATTTGATTCAATTAGGTTTGTTTGAATGTGTTTGACTTTCATTGGATTCAATTAGGTTTGTTAGAATGTGTTTGCCTCTCATTTGATTCAATTAGCTTTGTTGAATGTATTAGACTTTAATTTGATTCAAGAAGCTTATTTTGAATGTGTTTAAATTTCATTTCACTTAATTAACTTTTTACAATGCATTTGACTTTCATTTGATTTAATTAGCTTTGTTTAATGTACTTGACTTTCGTTTGATTCAGAAAGCTTTGATTGAATGTGTTTGACTTTCATTTGATTTAATTATCTTTGTTTGAATGTGTTTGACTTTTATTTGGATCAACAAGCTTTGTTTGAATGTGTTTGACTTTCTTTTTATTTAATTAGCTTTGTTTGAATGTGTTTGACTTTAATTTGATTCAATTAGCTTTGTACAATGCATTTGACTTTCATTTGATTTAATTAGATTTATTAAATGTATTTGACTTTCATTTGATTCAGAAAGCTTTGTTTGAATGTGTTTGACTTTCATTTGATTTAATTAGCTTTGTTTGAATGTGTTTGACTTTGATTTGATTCGTTTAGCTTTGTAGAATGCATTTGACTTTAATTTGATTGAAAAAAGCTTTATTTGAATGTGTTTGACTTTCATTCGAATCAATTAGCTTTGATGAATGCATTTGACTTTCATTTTATTCAAAAAACTCTGTTTGAATGTGTTTGACTTTCCTTTGATTCAATTAGCTTATATAGAATGTGTTTGACTTTCATTTTATTTAATTAGCTTTGTTTAATTGTGTTTGACTTTCATTTGATTCAGTTAGCTTTATTGAATGCATTTGACTTTCATTTGATTCAAGAAGATTTGTTTGAATGTGTTTGACTTTCATTTGATTCAATTAGCTTTTCTTGAATGTGTTTGACTTTCATTTGATTCAATTAGCTTTGTAGAATGCATTTGACTTTCATTTGATTAAATTAGCTTTGTTGAATGCATTTGAGTTTCATTTGATTCAGAAAGCTTTGTTGGAATGTGTTTGACTTTCATTTGATTTAATTAGCTTTGTTTGAATGTGTTTGACTTTTATTTGTTTCAAAAAGCTTTGTTTGAATATGTTTGAATTTCATTTGATTCAATTAGCTTTCTTTGAATGTGTTTGACTTTCATTTGATTCGTTTAGCTTTGTAGAATGCATTTGACTTTCATTTGATTCAATTAGCTTTGCTTGAACGTGTTTCACTTTCATTTGATTCAATTAGCTTTGTAGAATGCACTTGACTTTCATTTGATTAAATTAGCTTTGTTGAATACATTTGACTTTCATTTGATTCAGAAAGCTTTGTATGAATGTGTTTGACTTTCATTTGATTTAATTAGCTTAGTTTGAAAGTGTTTGACTTTTATTTGATTCAAAAAGCTTTGTTTGAATGTGTTTGACTTTCATTTGATTCAATTAGGTTTGTTTGAATGTGTTTGACTTTCATTTGATTCGTTTAACTTTGTAGAACGCATTTGACTTTCATTTGATTTAATTAGCTTTGTTGAACGCAATTGACTTTCATTTGATTCAGAAAGCTTTATTTGAATGTGTTTGACTTTCATTTGATTCAATTAGCTTTATAGAATGCATTTGACTTTCATTTGATTAAATTAGCTTTGTTGAATGCATTTGACTTTCATTTGATTCAGAAAGCTTTGTTGGAATGTGTTTGACTTTCATTTGATTTAATTAGCTTTGTTTGAATGTGTTTGACTTTTATTTGTTTCAAAAAGCTTTGTTTGAATATGTTTGAATTTCATTTGATTCAATTAGCTTTCTTTGAATGTGTTTGACTTTCATTTGATTCGTTTAGCTTTGTAGAATGCATTTGACTTTCATTTGATTCAATTAGCTTTGCTTGAACGTGTTTCACTTTCATTTGATTCAATTAGCTTTGTAGAATGCACTTGACTTTCATTTGATTAAATTAGCTTTGTTGAATACATTTGACTTTCATTTGATTCAGAAAGCTTTGTATGAATGTGTTTGACTTTCATTTGATTTAATTAGCTTAGTTTGAAAGTGTTTGACTTTTATTTGATTCAAAAAGCTTTGTTTGAATGTGTTTGACTTTCATTTGATTCAATTAGGTTTGTTTGAATGTGTTTGACTTTCATTTGATTCGTTTAACTTTGTAGAACGCATTTGACTTTCATTTGATTTAATTAGCTTTGTTGAACGCAACTGACTTTCATTTGATTCAGAAAGCTTTATTTGAATGTGTTTGACTTTCATTTGATTCAATTAGCTTTATAGAATGCATTTGACTTTCATTTGATTCAAAAAGCTCTGTTTGAATGTGTTTGACTTCCATTTGATTTAATTAAGTTTGTTTGAATGTGTTTGACTTTCATTCGATTCAATTAGGTTTGTTTGAATGTGTTTGACTTTCATTTGATTCAATTAGGTTTTTTTGAATGTGTTTGACTTTCATTGGATTCAATTAGGTTTGTTAGAATGTGTTTGCCTCTCATTTGATTCAATTAGCTTTGTTGAATGCATTAGACTTTAATTTGATTCAAGAAGCTTTTATTGAATGTGTTTGAATTTCATTTGATTCAATTAGCTTTTTACAATGCATTTCACTTTCATTTGATTTAATTAGCTTTGTTAAATGTACTTGACTTTCGTTTGATTCAGAAACTTTGTTTAAATGTGTTTGACTTTCATTTGATTTAATTAACTTTGTTT
Source organism: Chenopodium quinoa (assembly GCF_001683475.1). Classification (NCBI taxonomy): domain Eukaryota; kingdom Viridiplantae; phylum Streptophyta; class Magnoliopsida; order Caryophyllales; family Amaranthaceae; genus Chenopodium; species Chenopodium quinoa. Next base: position 23,488 of record NW_018743964.1, read on the forward strand.
GAATGTGTTTGACTTTTATTTGATTTAACAAGCTTTGTTTGAATGTGTTTGACTTTCTTTTTATTTAATTAGCTTTGTTTGAATGTGTTTGTCTTTCATTTGATTCAATTAGCTTTGTACAATGCATTTGACTTTCATTTGATTTAATTAGCTTTGTTTGAATGTGTTTGACTTTGATTTGATTCGTTTAGCTTTGTAGAATGCATTTGACTTTAATTTGATTGAAAAAGCTTTATTTGAATGTGTTTGACTTTCATTCGAATCAATTAGCTTTGATGAATGCATTTGACTTTCATTTTATTCAAAAAGCTCTGTTTGAATGTGTTTGACTTTCCTTTGATTCAATTAGCTTATATAGAATGTGTTTGACTTTCATTTTATTGAATTAGCTTTGTTTAATTGTGTTTGACTTTCATTTGATTCAGTTAGCTTTATTGAATGCATTTGACTTTCATTTGATTCTAGAAGATTTGTTTGAATGTGTTTGACTTTCATTTGATTTAATTAGCTTTTCTTGAATGTGTTTGACTTTCATTTGATTCAATTAGCTTTGTAGAATGCATTTGACTTTCATTTGATTAAATTAGCTTTGTTGAATGCATTTGACTTTCATTTGATTCAGAAAGCTTTGTTGGAATGTGTTTGACTTTCATTTGATTTAATTAGCTTTGTTTGAATGTGTTTGACTTTTATTTGATTCAAAAAGCTTTGTTTGAATGTGTTTGAATTTCATTTGATTCAATTAGCTTTCTTTGAATGTGTTTGACTTTCATTTGATTCGTTTAGCTTTGTAGAATGCATTTGACTTTCATTTGATTTAATTAGCTTTGTTAACGCTCTGTTTGAATTTGTTTGACTTTCATTTGATTCAATTAGGTTTGTTTGAATGTGTTTGTCTTTCATTGGATTCAATTAGGTTAGTTTGAATGTGTTGACTTTCATTTGATTCAATTAGCTTTATAGAATGCATTTGACTTTCATTTGATTCAAAAAGCTCTATTTGAATGATTTTGACTTTCATTTAATTTAATTAGGTTTGTTTGAATGTGTTTGACTTTTATTGGATTCAATTTGGTTTGTTTGAATGTGTTTGACTTTCATTCGATTCTATTAGCTTTGATGAACGCATTTGATTTTCATTTGATTCAAAAAGCTTTGTTTGATTGTGTTTGACACACATTTGATTCAATTAGGTTTTTTTAAATGTGTTTGACGTTCATTGGATTCAATTAGGTTTGTTTGAATGTGTTTGACTTTCATTCGATTCAATTAGCTTTGATAAATGCATTTGACTTTCATTTGATTAAAAAAGCTCTGTTTGAATGTGTTTGACTTTCACTTGATTCAATTAGATTTATTGAATGTATTTGACTTTCATTTGATTCAAGAAGATGTGTTTGAAATGTGTTTGACTTTCATTTGATTCAATTAGCTTTGCTTGAACGTGTTTGACTTTCATTTGATTCAATTAGCTTTGTAGAATGCATTTGACTTTCATTTCATTAAATTAGCTTTGTTGAATACATTTGACTTTCATTTGATTCAGAAAGCTTTGTATGAATGTGTTTGACTTTCATTTGATTTAATTAGCTTAGTTTGAAAGTGTTTGACTTTTATTTGATTCAAAAAGCTTTGTTTGAATGTGTTTGACTTTCATTTGATTCAATTAGGTTTGTTTGAATGTGTTTGACTTTCATTTGATTCGTTTAACTTTGTAGAACGCATTTGACTTTCATTTGATTTAATTAGCTATGTTGAACGCAATTGACTTTCATTTGATTCAGAAAGCTTTATTTGAATGTGTTTGACTTTCATTTGATTCAATTAGCTTTATAGAATGCATTTGACTTTCATTTGATTCAAAAAGCTCTGTTTGAATGTGTTTAACTTCCATTAGATTTAATTAAGTTTGTTTGAATGTGTTTGACTTTCATTCGATTCAATTAGGTTTGTTTGAATGTGTTTGACTTTCATTTGATTCAATTAGGTTTGTTTGAATGTGTTTGTCTTTCATTGGATTCAATTAGGTTTGTTAGAATGTGTTTGCCTCTCATTTGATTCAATTTGCTTTGTTGAATGCATTAGACTTTAATTTGATTCAAGAAGCTTTTTTTGAATGTGTTTGAATTTCATTTGATTCAATTAGCTTTTTACAATGCATTTGACTTTCATTTGATTAAATTAGCTTTGTTAAATGTACTTGACTTTCGTTGATTCAGAAAGCTTTGTTTGAATGTGTTTGACTTTCATTTGATTTAATTCACTTTGTTTGAATGTGTTTGACTTTTATTTGATTCAACAAGCTTTGTTTGAATGTGTTTGACTTTCATTTGATTCAATTAGCTTTGTTTGAATGTGTTTGACTTTCATTTGACTCGTTTAGCTTTGTAGAATGCATTTGACTTTCATTTGATTTAATTAGATTCATTAAATGTATTTGACTTTCATTTGATTCAGAAAGCTTTGTTTGAATGTGTTTGACTTTCATTTGATTTAATTAGCTTTGTTTGAATGTGTTTGACTTTGATTTGATTCGTTTAGCTTTGTAGAATGCATTTGACTTTAATTTGATTGAAAAAGCTTTATTTGAATGTGTTTGACTTTCTTTCGAATCAATTAGCTTTGATGAATGCATTTGACTTTCATTTTATTCAAAAAGCTCTGTTTGAATGTGTTTGACTTTCCTTTGATTCAATTAGCTTATATAGAATGTGTTTGACTTTCATTTTATTTAATTAGCTTTGTTTAATTGTGTTTGACTTTCATTTGATTCAGTTAGCTTTATTGAATGCATTTGACTTTTATTTGATTCTAGAAGATTTGTTTGAATGTGTTTGACTTTCATTTGATTCAATTAGCTTTTCTTGAATGTGTTTGACTTTCATTTGATTCAATTAGCTTTGTAGAATGCATTTGATTTTCATTTGATTAAATTAGCTTTGTTGAATGCATTTGACTTTCATTTGATTCAGAAAGCTTTGTTGGAATGTGTTTGACTTTCATTTGATTTAATTAGCTTTGTTTGAATGTGTTTGACTTTTATTTGATTCAAAAAGCTTTGTTTGAATGTGTTTGAATTTCATTTGATTTAATTAGCTTTCTTTGAATGTGTTTGACTTTCATTTGATTCGTTTAGCTTTGTAGAATGCATTTGACTTTCATTTGATTTAATTAGCTTTGTTAACGCTCTGTTTGAATGTGTTTGACTTTCATTTGATTTAATTAGGTTTGTTTGAATGTGTTTGTCTTTCATTGGATTCAATTAGGTCAGTTCGAATGTGTTGACTTTCATTTGATTCAATTAGCTTTATAGAATGCATTTGACTTTCATTTGATTCAAAAAGCTCTATTTGAATGATTTTGTCTTTCATTTAATTTAATTAGGTTTGTTTGAATGTGTTTGACTTTTATTGGATTCAATTTGGTTTGTTTGAATGTGTTTGACTTTCATTCGATTCAATTAGCTTTGCTTGATTGTGTTTGACATTTATTTGATTCAACAAGCTTTGTTTGAATGTGTTTGACTTTCATTTGATTCAATTAGCTTTGTTTGAATGTGTTTGACTTTCATTTGACTTGTTTAGCTTTGTAGAATGCATTTGACTTTCATTTGATTTAATTAGATTTATTAAATGTATTTGACTTTCATTTGATTCAGAAAGCTTTGTTTGAATGTGTTTGACTTTCATTTTATTTAATTAGCTTTGTTTGAATGTGTTTGACTTTGATTTGATTCGTTTAGCTTTGTAGAATGCATTTGACTTTAATTTGATTGAAAAAGCTTTATTTGAATGTGTTTGACTTTCATTCGAATCAATTAGCTTTGATGAATGCATTTGACTTTCATTTTATTCAAAAAGCTCTGTTTGAATGTGTTTGACTTTCCTTTGATTCAATTAGCTTATATAGAATGTGTTTGACTTTCATTTTATTTAATTAGCTTTATTTAATTGTGTTTGACTTTCATTTGATTCAGTTAGCTTTATTGAATGCATTTGACTTTCATTTGATTCTAGAAGATTTGTTTGAATGTGTTTGACTTTCATTTGATTCAATTAGCTTTTCTTGAATGTGTTTGACTTTCATTTGATTCAATTAGCTTTGTAGAATGCATTTGACTTTCATTTGATTAAATTAGCTTTGTTGAATGCATTTGACTTTCATTTGATTCAGAAAGCTTTGTTGGAATGTGTTTGACTTTCATTTGATTTAATTAGCTTTGTTTCAATGTGTTTGACTTTTATTTGATTCAAAAAGCTTTGTTTGAATGTGTTTGAATTTCATTTGATTCAATTAGCTTTCTTTGAATGTGTTTGACTTTCATTTGATTCGTTTAGCTTTGTAGAATGCATTTGACTTTCATTTGATTTAATTAGCTTTGTTAACGCTCTGTTTGAATGTGTTTGACTTTCATTTGATTTCAATTAGGTTTGTTTGAATGTGTTTGTCTTTCATTGGATTCAATTAGGTTTGTTTGAATGTGTTGTCTTTCATTTGATTCAATTAGCTTTATAGAATGCATTTGACTTTCATTTGATTCAAAAGCTCTATTTGAATGATTTTGTCTTTCATTTAATTTAATTAGGTTTGTTTGAATGTGTTTGACTTTTATTGGATTCAATTTGGTTTGTTTGAATGTGTTTGACTTTCATTCGATTCAATTAGCTTTGTTGATTGTGTTTGACATTTATTTGATTCAAAAGCTTTGTTTGAATGTGTTTGACTTTCATTTGATTCAATTAGGCTTTTTTAAATGTGTTTGACGTTCATTGGATTCAATTAGGTTTGTTTGAATGTGTTTGACTTTCATACGATTCAATTACTTTGATAAATGCATTTGACTTTCATTTGATTAAAAAAGCTCTGTTTGACTGTGTTTGACTTTCATTTGATTCAATTAGCTTTATTGAATGTATTTGACTTTCATTTGATTCAAGAAGATGTGTTTGAATGTGTTTGACTTTTATTTGATTCAATTAGCTTTGCTTGAACGTGTTTGACTTTCATTTGATTCAATTAGCTTTGTAGAATGCATTTGACATTCATTTGATTAAATTAGCTTTGTTGAGTACATTTGACTTTCATTTGATTCAGAAAGCTTTGTATGAATGTGTTTGACTTTCATTTGATTTAATTAGCTTAGTTTGAAAGTGTTTGACTTTTATTTGATTCAAAAATCTTTGTTTGAATGTGTTTGAGTTTCATTTGATTCAATTAAGTTTGTTTGAATGTGTTTGACTTTCATTTGATTCGTTTAACTTTGTAGAACGCATCTGACTTTCATTTGATTTAATTAGCTTTGTTGAACGCAATTGACTTTCATTTGATTCAGAAAGCTTTATTTGAATGTGTTTGACTTTCATTTGATTCAATTAGCTTTATAGAATGCATTTGACTTTCATTTGATTCAAAAAGCTCTGTTTGAATGTGTTTGACTTCCATTTGATTTAATTAAGTTTGTTTGAATGTGTTTGACTTTCATTCGATTCAATTAGGTTTGTTTGAATGTGTTTGACTTTCATTTGATTCAATTAGGTTTGTTTGAATGTGTTTGATTTTCATTGGATTCAATTAGGTTTGTTAGAATGTGTTTGCCTCTCATTTGATTCAATTAGCTTTGTTAATTGCATTAGACTTTAGTTTTGATTCAAGAACCTTATTTGGAATGTGTTTGAATTTCATTTGATTCAATTAGCTTTTTACAATGCATTTGACTTTCATTTGATTTTAATTAGCTTTGTTAAATGTACTTGACTTTCGTTTGATTAAGAAAGCTTTGTTTGAATGTGTTTGACTTTCATTTGATTTAATTAAACTTTGTTTGAATGTGTTTGACTTTTTATTTGATTCAACAAGCTTTGTTTTGAATGTGTTTTGACTTTCATTTGATTCAATTAAGCTTTCTTTGAATGTGTTTGACTTTCATTTGATTCGTTTAGCTTTGTAGAATGCATTTGACTTTCATTTGATTTAATTAGATTTATTAAATGTATTTGACTTTCATTTGATTCAGAAAGCTTTGTTTGAATGTGTTTTGACTTTTATTTGATTTAATTAGCTTTGTTTCAATGTGTTTGACTTTGATTTGATTCGTTTAGATTTGTAGAATGCATTTGACTTTAATTTGATTGAAAAAGCTTTATTTGAATGTGTTTGACTTTCATTTCGAATCAATTAGCTTTGATGAATGCATTTGACTTTCATTTTATTCAAAAAGCTCTGTTTGAATGTGTTTGACTTTCCTTTGATTCAATTAGCTTATATAGAATGTGTTTGACTTTCATTTTATTTAATTAGCTTTGTTTAATTGTGTTTGACATTCATTTGATTCAGTTAGCTTTATTGAATGCATTTGACTTTCATTTGATTCTAGAAGATTTGTTTGAATGTGTTTGACTTTCATTTGATTCAATTAGCTTTTCTTGAATGTGTTTGACTTTCATTTGATTCAATTAGCTTTATAGAATGCATTTGACTTTCATTTGTTTAAATTAGCTTTGTTGAATGCATTTGACTTTCATTTGATTCAGAAAGCTTTGTTGGAATGTGTTTGACTTTCATTTGATTTAATTAGCTTTGTTTGAATGTGTTTGACTTTTATTTGATTCAAAAAGCTTTGTTTGAATGTGTTTGAATTTCATTTGATTTAATTAGCTTTCTTTGAATGTGTTTGACTTTCATTTGATTCGTTTAGCTTTGTAGAATGCATTTGACTTTCATTTGATTTAATTAGCTTTGTTAACGCTCTGTTTGAATGTGTTTGACTTTCATTTGATTTAATTAGGTTTGTTTGAATGTGTTTGTCTTTCATTGGATTCAATTAGGTTAGTTTGAATGTGTTGACTTTCATTTGATTCAATTAGCTTTATAGAATGCATTTGACTTTCATTTGATTCAAAAAGCTCTATTTGAATGATTTTGTCTTTCATTTAATTTAATTAGGTTTGTTTGAATGTGTTTGACTTTTATTGGATTCAATTTGGTTTGTTTGAATGTGTTTGACTTTCATTCGATTCAATTAGCTTTGCTTGATTGTGTTTGACATTTATTTGATTCAACAAGCTTTGTTTGAATGTGTTTGACTTTCATTTGATTCAATTAGGCTTTTTTAAATGTGTTTGACGTTCATTGGATTCAATTAGGTTTGTTTGAATGTGTTTGACTTTCATACGATTCAATTACCTTTGATAAATGCATTTGACTTTCATTTGATTAAAAAAGCTCTGTTTGACTGTGTTTGACTTTTATTTGATTCAATTAGCTTTATTGAATGTATTTGACTTTCATTTGATTCAAGAAGATGTGTTTGAATGTGTTTGACTTTTATTTGATTCAATTAGCTTTGCTTGAACGTGTTTGACTTTCATTTGATTCAATTAGCTTTGTAGAATGCATTTGACATTCATTTGATTAAATTAGCTTTGTTGAGTACATTTGACTTTCATTTGATTCAGAAAGCTTTGTATGAATGTGTTTGACTTTCATTTGATTTAATTAGCTTAGTTTGAAAGTGTTTGACTTTTATTTGATTCAAAAATCTTTGTTTGAATGTGTTTGAGTTTCATTTGATTCAATTAGGTTTGTTTGAATGTGTTTGACTTTCATTTGATTCGTTTAACTTTGTAGAACGCATCTGACTTTCATTTGATTTAATTAGCTTTGTTGAACGCAATTGACTTTCATTTGATTCAGAAAGCTTTATTTGAATGTGTTTGACTTTCATTTGATTCAATTAGCTTTATAGAATGCATTTGACTTTCATTTGATTCAAAAAGCTCTGTTTGAATGTGTTTGACTTCCATTAGATTTAATTAAGTTTGTTTGAATGTGTTTGACTTTCATTCGATTCAATTAGGTTTGTTTGAATGTGTTTGACTTTCATTTGATTCAATTAGGTTTGTTTGAATGTGTTTGATTTTCATTGGATTCAATTAGGTTTGTTAGAATGTGTTTGCCTCTCATTTGATTCAATTAGCTTTGTTAATTGCATTAGACTTTAGTTTGATTCAAGAACCTTATTTGGAATGTGTTTGAATTTCATTTGATTCAATTAGCTTTTTACAATGCATTTGACTTTCATTTGATTTAATTAGCTTTGTTAAATGTACTTGACTTTCGTTTGATTAAGAAAGCTTTGTTTGAATGTGTTTGACTTTCATTTGATTTAATTAACTTTGTTTGAATGTGTTTGATTTTTATTTGATTCAACAAGCTTTGTTTGAATGTGTTTGACTTTCATTTGATTCAATTAGCTTTCTTTGAATGTGTTTGACTTTCATTTGATTCGTTTAGCTTTGTAGAATGCATTTGACTTTCATTTGATTTAATTAGATTTATTAAATGTATTTGACTTTCATTTGATTCAGAAAGCTTTGTTTGAATGTGTTTGACTTTCATTTGATTTAATTAGCTTTGTTTCAATGTGTTTGACTTTGATTTGATTCGTTTAGATTTGTAGAATGCATTTGACTTTAATTTGATTGAAAAAGCTTTATTTGAATGTGTTTGACTTTCATTCGAATCAATTAGCTTTGATGAACGCAATTGACTTTTATTTGATTAAGAAAGCTTTATTTGAATGTGTTTGACTTTCATTTGATTCAATTAGCTTTATAGAATGCATTTGACTTTCATTTGATTCAAAAAGCTTTGTATGAATGTGTTTGACTTTCATTTGATTTAATTAGCTTAGTTTGAAAGTGTTTGACTTTTATTTGATTCAAAAAGCTTTGTTTGAATGTGTTTGACTTTCATTTGATTCAATTAGGTTTGTTTGAATGTGTTTGACTTTCATTTGATTCGTTTAATTTGTAGAACGCATTTGACTTTCATTTGATTTAATTAGCTTTGTTGAACGCAATTGACTTTCATTTGATTTAGAAATCTTTATTTGAATGTGTTTGACTTTCATTTGATTCAATTAGCTTTATAGAATGCATTTGACTTTCATTTGATTCAAAAAGCTCTGTTTGAATGTGTTTGACTTCCATTTGATTTAATTAAGTTTGTTTGAATGTGTTTGACTTTCATTCGATTCAATTAGGTTTGTTTGAATGTGTTTGACTTTTATTTGGTTCAATTAGGTTTGTTTGAATGTGTTTGACTTTCATTGGATTCAATTAGGTTTGTTAGAATGTGTTTGCCTCTCATTTGATTCAATTAGCTTTGTTGAATGCATTAGACTTTAATTTGATTCAATTAGCTTTTTACAATGCATTTGACTTTCATTTGATTTAATTAGCTTTGTTAAATGTACTTGACTTTCGTTTGATTCAGAAAGCTTTGTTTGAATGTGTTTGACTTTCATTTGATTTAATTAACTTTGTTTGAATGTGTTTGACTTTGATTTGATTCGTTTAGCTTTGTAGAATGCATTTGACTTTAATTTGATTGAAAAAGCTTTATTTGAATGTGTTTGACTTTCATTCGAATCAATTAGCTTTGATGAATGCATTTGACTTTCATTTTATTCAAAAAGCTCTGTTTGAATGTGTTTGACTTTCCTTTGATTCAATTAAGTTTGTTTGAACGTGTTTGACTTTCATTTGATTCAATTAGGTTTGTTTGAATGTGTTTGACTTTCATTTGATTCAATTAGGTTTGTTTGAATGTGTTTGATTTTCATTGGATTCAATTAGGTTTGTTAGAATGTGTTTGCCTCTCATTTGATTCAATTAGCTTTGTTAATTGCATTAGACTTTAGTTTGATTCAAGAACCTTATTTGGAATGTGTTTGAATTTCATTTGATTCAATTAGCTTTTTACAATGCATTTGACTTTCATTTGATTTAATTAGCTTTGTTAAATGTACTTGACTTTCGTTTGATTAAGAAAGCTTTGTTTGAATGTGTTTGACTTTCATTTGATTTAATTAACTTTGTTTGAATGTGTTTGATTTTTATTTGATTCAACAAGCTTTGTTTGAATGTGTTTGACTTTCATTTGATTCAATTAGCTTTCTTTGAATGTGTTTGACTTTCATTTGATTCGTTTAGCTTTGTAGAATGCATTTGACTTTCATTTGATTTAATTAGATTTATTAAATGTATTTGACTTTCATTTGATTCAGAAAGCTTTGTTTGAATGTGTTTGACTTTCATTTGATTTAATTAGCTTTGTTTCAATGTGTTTGACTTTGATTTGATTCGTTTAGATTTGTAGAATGCATTTGACTTTAATTTGATTGAAAAAGCTTTATTTGAATGTGTTTGACTTTCATTCGAATCAATTAGCTTTGATGAACGCAATTGACTTTTATTTGATTAAGAAAGCTTTATTTGAATGTGTTTGACTTTCATTTGATTCAATTAGCTTTATAGAATGCATTTGACTTTCATTTGATTCAAAAAGCTTTGTATGAATGTGTTTGACTTTCATTTGATTTAATTAGCTTAGTTTGAAAGTGTTTGACTTTTATTTGATTCAAAAAGCTTTGTTTGAATGTGTTTGACTTTCATTTGATTCAATTAGGTTTGTTTGAATGTGTTTGACTTTCATTTGATTCGTTTAATTTGTAGAACGCATTTGACTTTCATTTGATTTAATTAGCTTTGTTGAACGCAATTGACTTTCATTTGATTTAGAAATCTTTATTTGAATGTGTTTGACTTTCATTTGATTCAATTAGCTTTATAGAATGCATTTGACTTTCATTTGATTCAAAAAGCTCTGTTTGAATGTGTTTGACTTCCATTTGATTTAATTAAGTTTGTTTGAATGTGTTTGACTTTCATTCGATTCAATTAGGTTTGTTTGAATGTGTTTGACTTTTATTTGGTTCAATTAGGTTTGTTTGAATGTGTTTGACTTTCATTGGATTCAATTAGGTTTGTTAGAATGTGTTTGCCTCTCATTTGATTCAATTAGCTTTGTTGAATGCATTAGACTTTAATTTGATTCAATTAGCTTTTTACAATGCATTTGACTTTCATTTGATTTAATTAGCTTTGTTAAATGTACTTGACTTTCGTTTGATTCAGAAAGCTTTGTTTGAATGTGTTTGACTTTCATTTGATTTAATTAACTTTGTTTGAATGTGTTTGACTTTGATTTGATTCGTTTAGCTTTGTAGAATGCATTTGACTTTAATTTGATTGAAAAAGCTTTATTTGAATGTGTTTGACTTTCATTCGAATCAATTAGCTTTGATGAATGCATTTGACTTTCATTTTATTCAAAAAGCTCTGTTTGAATGTGTTTGACTTTCCTTTGATTCAATTAAGTTTGTTTGAACGTGTTTGACTTTCATTTGATTCAATTAGGTTTGTTTGAATGTGTTTGACTTTCATTTGATTCAATTAGGTTTGTTTGAATGTGTTTGACTTTCATTGGATTCAATTAGGTTTGTTAGAATGTGTTTGCCTCTCATTTGATTCAATTAGCTTTGTTGAATGCATTAGACTTTAATTTGATTCAAGAAGCTTTTTTTGAATGTTTTTGAATTTCATTTGATTCAATTAGCTTTTTACAATGCATTTGACTTTCATTTGATTTAATTAGCTTTGTTAAATGTACTTGACTTTCGTTTGATTCAGAAAGCTTTGTTTGAATGTGTTTGACTTTCATTTGATTTAATTAACTTTGTTTGAATGTGTTTGACTTTGATTTGATTCGTTTAGCTTTATAGAATGCATTTGACTTTAATTTGATTGAAAAAGCTTTATTTGAATGTGTTTGACTTTCATTCGAATCAATTAGCTTTGATGAATGCATTTGACTTTCATTTTATTCAAAAAGCTCTGTTTGAATGTGTTTGACTTTCCTTCGATTCAATTAAGTTTGTTTGAACGTGTTTGACTTTCATTTGATTCAATTAGGTTTGTTTGAATGTGTTTGACTTTCATTTGATTCAATTAGGTTTGTTTGAATGTGTTTGACTTTCATTGGATTCAATTAGGTTTGTTAGAATGTGTTTGCCTCTCATTTGATTCAATTAGCTTTGTTGAATGCATTAGACTTTAATTTGATTCAAGAAGCTTTTTTTGAATGTGTTTGAATTTCATTTGATTCAATTAGCTTTTTTACAATGCATTTGACTTTTATTTGATTTAATTAGCTTTGTTAAATGTACTTGACTTTCGTTTGATTCAGAAAGCTTTGTTTGAATGTGTTTTGACTTTTATTTGATTCGTTTAGCTTTGTAGAATACATTTTATTTTAATTTGATTGAAAAAGCTTTATTTGAATGTGTTTGACTTTTATTCGAATCAATTAGCTTTGATGAATGCATTTGACTTTCATTTTATTCAAAAAGCTCTGTTTGAATGTGTTTGACTTTCCTTTGATTCAATTAGCTTATATAGAATGTGTTTGACTTTCATTTTATTTAATTAGCTTTGTTTAATTGTGTTTGACTTTCATTTGATTCAGTTAGCTTTATTGAATGCATTTGACTTTCATTTGATTCTAGAAGATTTGTTTGAATGAGTTTGACTTTCATTTGATTCAATTAGCTTTTCTTGAATGTGTTTGACTTTCATTTGATTCAATTAGCTTTGTAGAATGCATTTGACTTTCATTTGATTAAATTAGCTTTGTTGAATGCATTTGACTTTCATTTGATTCAGAAAGCTTTGTTGGAATGTGTTTGACTTTCATTTGATTTAATTAGCTTTGTTTGAATGTGTTTGACTTTTATTTGATTCAAAAAGCTTTGTTTGAATGTGTTTGAATTTCATTTGATTCAATTAGCTTTCTTTGAATGTGTTTGACTTTCATTTGATTCGTTTAGCTTTGTAGAATGCATTTGACTTTCTTTTGATTTAATTAGCTTTGTTAACGCTCTGTTTGAATGTGTTTGACTTTCATTTGATTCAATTAGGTTTGTTTGAATGTGTTTGTCTTTCATTGGATTCAATTAGGTTAGTTTGAATGTGTTGACTTTCATTTGATTCAATTAGCTTTATAGAATGCATTTGACTTTCATTTGATTCAAAAAGCTCTATTTGAATGATTTTGTCTTTCATTTAATTTAATTAGGTTTGTTTGAATGTGTTTGACTTTTATTGGATTCAATTTGGTTTGTTTGAATGTGTTTGACTTTCATTCGATTCAATTAGCTTTGATGAACGCATTTGATTTTCATTTGATTCAAAAAGCTTTGTTTGATTGTGTTTGACATTCATTTGATTCAATTAGGTTTTTTTTAAATGTGTTTCACGTTCATTGGATTCAATTAGGTTTGTTTGAATGTGTTTGACTTTCATACGATTCAATTAGCTTTGATAAGTGCATTTGACTTTCATTTGATTAAAAAAGCTCTGTTTGAATGTGTTTGACTTTCATTTGATTCATTTAGCTTTATTGAATGTATTTGACTTTCATTTGATTCAAGAAGATGTGTTTGAATGTGTTTGACTTTCATTTGATTCAATAAGCTTTGCTTGAACGTGTTTGACTTTCATTTGATTCAATTAGCTTTGTAGAATGCATTTGACTTTCATTTGATTAAATTAGCTTTGTTGAGTACATTTGACTTTCATTTGATTCAGAAAGCTTTGTATGAATGTGTTTGACTTTCATTTGATTTAATTAGCTTAGTTTTGAAAGTGTTTGACTTTTATTTGATTCAAAAAGCTTTGTTTGAATGTGTTTGAATTTCATTTGATTCAATTAGCTTTCTTTGAATGTGTTTGACTTTCATTTGATTCGTTTAGCTTTGTAGAATGCATTTGACTTTCATTTGATTTAATTAGCTTTGTTAACGCTCTGTTTGAATGTGTTTGACTTTCATTTGATTCAATTAGGTTTGTTTGAATGTGTTTGTCTTTCATTGGATTTAATTAGGTTAGTTTAAATGTGTTGACTTTCATTTGATTCAATTAGCTTTATAGAATGCATTTGACTTTCATTTGATTCAAAAAGCTCTATTTGAATGATTTTGTCTTTCATTTAATTTAATTAGGTTTGTTTGAATGTGTTTGACTTTTATTGGATTCAATTTGGTTTGTTTGAATGTGTTTGACTTTCATTCGATTCAATTAGCTTTGATGAACGCATTTGATTTTCATTTGATTCAAAAAGATTTGTTTGATTGTGTTTGACATTCATTTGATTTAATTAGGTTTTTTTAAATGTGTTTCACGTTCATTGGATTCAATTAGGTTTGTTTGAATGTGTTTGACTTTCATACGATTCAATTAGCTTTGATAAGTGCATTTGACTTTCATTTGATTAAAAAAGCTCTGTTTGAATGTGTTTGACTTTCATTTGATTCATTTAGCTTTATTGAATGTATTTGACTTTCATTTGATTCAAGAAGATGTGTTTGAATGTGTTTGACTTTCATTTGATTCAATTAGCTTTGCTTGAACGTGTTTGACTTTCATTTGATTCAATTAGCTTTGTAGAATGCATTTGACTTTCATTTGATTAAATTAGCTTTGTTGAGTACATTTGACTTTCATTTGATTCAGAAAGCTTTGTATGAATGTGTTTGACTTTCATTTGATTTAATTAGCTTAGTTTGAAAGTGTTTGACTTTTATTTGATTCAAAAAGCTTTGTTTGAATGTGTTTGACTTTCATTTGATTCAATTAGGTTTGTTTGAATATGTTTGACTTTCATTTGATTCGTTTAACTTTGTAGAACGCATTTGACTTTCATTTGATTTAATTAGCTTTGTTGAACGCAATTGACTTTCATTTGATTCAGAAAGCTTTATTTGAATGTGTTTGACTTTCATTTGATTCAATTAGCTTTATAGAATGCATTTGACTTTCATTTGATTCAAAAAGCTCTGTTTGAATGTGTTTGACTTCCATTTGATTTAATTAAGTTTGTTTGAATGTGTTTGACTTTCATTCGATTCAATTAGGTTTGTTTGAATGTGTTTGACTTTCATTTGATTCAATTAGGTTTGTTAGAATGTGTTTGCCTCTCATTTGATTCAATTAGCTTTGTTGAATGCATTAGACTTTAATTTGATTCAAGAAGCTTTTTTTTTAATGTGTTTGAATTTCATTTGATTCAATTAGCTTTTTACAATGCATTTGACTTTCATTTGATTTAAGTAGCTTTGTTAAATGTACTTGACTTTCGTTTGATTCAGAAAGCTTTGTTTGAATGTGTTTGACTTTCATTTGATTTAATTAACTTTGTTTGAATGTGTTTGACTTTTATATGATTAAACAAGCTTTGTTTGAATGTGTTTGACTTTCATTTGATTCAATTAGCTTTCTTTGAATGTGTTTGACTTTCATTTGATTCGTTTAGCTTTGTAGAATGCATTTGACTTTCATTTGATTTAATTAGATTTATTAAATGTATTTGACTTTCATTTGATTCAGAAAGCTTTGTTTGAATGTGTTTGACTTTCATTTGATTTAATTAGCTTTGTTTGAATGTGTTTGACTTTGATTTGATTCGTTTAGCTTTGTAGAATGCATTTGACTTTAATTTGATTGAAAAAGCTTTATTTGAATGTGTTTGACTTTCATTCGAATCAATTAGCTTTGATGAATGCATTTGACTTTCATTTTATTCAAAAAGCTTTTTTGAATGTGTTTGACTTTCCTTTGATTCAATTAGCTTATATAGAATGTGTTTGACTTTCATTTTATTTAATTAGCTTTGTTTAATTGTGTTTGACTTTCATTTGATTCAGTTAGCTTTATTGAATGCATTTGACTTTCATTTGATTCTAGAAGATTTGTTTGAATGAGTTTGACTTTCATTTGATTCAATTAGCTTTTCTTGAATGTGTTTGACTTTCATTTGATTCAATTAGCTTTGTAGAATGCATTTGACTTTCATTTGATTAAATTAGCTTTGTTGAATGCATTTGACTTTCATTTGATTCAGAAAGCTTTGTTGGAATGTGTTTGACTTTCATTTGATTTAATTAGCTTTGTTTGAATGTGTTTGACTTTTATTTGATTCAAAAAGCTTTGTTTGAATGTGTTTGAATTTCATTTGATTCAATTAGCTTTCTTTGAATGTGTTTGACTTTCATTTGATTCGTTTAGCTTTGTAGAATGCATTTGACTTTCTTTTGATTTAATTAGCTTTGTTAACGCTCTGTTTGAATGTGTTTGACTTTCATTTGATTCAATTAGGTTTGTTTGAATGTGTTTGTCTTTCATTGGATTCAATTAGGTTAGTTTGAATGTGTTGACTTTCATTTGATTCAATTAGCTTTATAGAATGCATTTGACTTTCATTTGATTCAAAAAGCTCTATTTGAATGATTTTGTCTTTCATTTAATTTAATTAGGTTTGTTTGAATGTGTTTGACTTTTATTGGATTCAATTTGGTTTGTTTGAATGTGTTTGACTTTCATTCGATTCAATTAGCTTTGATGAACGCATTTGATTTTCATTTGATTCAAAAAGCTTTGTTTGATTGTGTTTGACATTCATTTGATTCAATTAGGTTTTTTTAAATGTGTTTCACGTTCATTGGATTCAATTAGGTTTGTTTGAATGTGTTTGACTTTCATACGATTCAATTAGCTTTGATAAGTGCATTTGACTTTCATTTGATTAAAAAAGCTCTGTTTGAATGTGTTTGACTTTCATTTGATTCATTTAGCTTTATTGAATGTATTTGACTTTCATTTGATTCAAGAAGATGTGTTTGAATGTGTTTGACTTTCATTTGATTCAATAAGCTTTGCTTGAACGTGTTTTGACTTTCATTTGATTCAATTAGCTTTGTAGAATGCATTTGACTTTCATTTGATTAAATTAGCTTTGTTGAGTACATTTGACTTTCATTTGATTCAGAAAGCTTTGTATGAATGTGTTTGACTTTCATTTGATTTAATTAGCTTAGTTTGAAAGTGTTTGACTTTTATTTGATTCAAAAAGCTTTGTTTGAATGTGTTTGAATTTCATTTGATTCAATTAGCTTTCTTTGAATGTGTTTGACTTTCATTTGATTCGTTTAGCTTTGTAGAATGCATTTGACTTTCATTTGATTTAATTAGCTTTGTTAACGCTCTGTTTGAATGTGTTTGACTTTCATTTGATTCAATTAGGTTTGTTTGAATGTGTTTGTCTTTCATTGGATTTAATTAGGTTAGTTTAAATGTGTTGACTTTCATTTGATTCAATTAGCTTTATAGAATGCATTTGACTTTCATTTGATTCAAAAAGCTCTATTTGAATGATTTTGTCTTTCATTTAATTTAATTAGGTTTGTTTGAATGTGTTTGACTTTTATTGGATTCAATTTGGTTTGTTTGAATGTGTTTGACTTTCATTCGATTCAATTAGCTTTGATGAACGCATTTGATTTTCATTTGATTCAAAAAGATTTGTTTGATTGTGTTTGACATTCATTTGATTTAATTAGGTTTTTTTAAATGTGTTTCACGTTCATTGGATTCAATTAGGTTTGTTTGAATGTGTTTGACTTTCATACGATTCAATTAGCTTTGATAAGTGCATTTGACTTTCATTTGATTAAAAAAGCTCTGTTTGAATGTGTTTGACTTTCATTTGATTCATTTAGCTTTATTGAATGTATTTGACTTTCATTTGATTCAAGAAGATGTGTTTGAATGTGTTTGACTTTCATTTGATTCAATTAGCTTTGCTTGAACGTGTTTGACTTTCATTTGATTCAATTAGCTTTGTAGAATGCATTTGACTTTCATTTGATTAAATTAGCTTTGTTGAGTACATTTGACTTTCATTTGATTCAGAAAGCTTTGTATGAATGTGTTTGACTTTCATTTGATTTAATTAGCTTAGTTTGAAAGTGTTTGACTTTTATTTGATTCAAAAAGCTTTGTTTGAATGTGTTTGACTTTCATTTGATTCAATTAGGTTTGTTTGAATATGTTTGACTTTCATTTGATTCGTTTAACTTTGTAGAACGCATTTGACTTTCATTTGATTTAATTAGCTTTGTTGAACGCAATTGACTTTCATTTGATTCAGAAAGCTTTATTTGAATGTGTTTGACTTTCATTTGATTCAATTAGCTTTATAGAATGCATTTGACTTTCATTTGATTCAAAAAGCTCTGTTTGAATGTGTTTGACTTCCATTTGATTTAATTAAGTTTGTTTGAATGTGTTTGACTTTCATTCGATTCAATTAGGTTTGTTTGAATGTGTTTGACTTTCATTTGATTCAATTAGGTTTGTTAGAATGTGTTTGCCTCTCATTTGATTCAATTAGCTTTGTTGAATGCATTAGACTTTAATTTGATTCAAGAAGCTTTTTTTAATGTGTTTGAATTTCATTTGATTCAATTAGCTTTTTACAATGCATTTGACTTTCATTTGATTTAATTAGCTTTGTTAAATGTACTTGACTTTCGTTTGATTCAGAAAGCTTTGTTTGAATGTGTTTGACTTTCATTTGATTTAATTAACTTTGTTTGAATGTGTTTGACTTTTATATGATTAAACAAGCTTTGTTTGAATGTGTTTGACTTTCATTTGATTCAATTAGCTTTCTTTGAATGTGTTTGACTTTCATTTGATTCGTTTAGCTTTGTAGAATGCATTTGACTTTCATTTGATTTAATTAGATTTATTAAATGTATTTGACTTTCATTTGATTCAGAAAGCTTTGTTTGAATGTGTTTGACTTTCATTTGATTTAATTAGCTTTGTTTGAATGTGTTTGACTTTGATTTGATTCGTTTAGCTTTGTAGAATGCATTTGACTTTAATTTGATTGAAAAAGCTTTATTTGAATGTGTTTGACTTTCATTCGAATCAATTAGCTTTGATGAATGCATTTGACTTTCATTTTATTCAAAAAGCTCTGTTTGAATGTGTTTGACTTTCCTTTGATTCAATTAGCTTATATAGAATGTGTTTGACTTTCATTTTATTTAATTAGCTTTGTTTAATTGTGTTTGACTTTCATTTGATTTAGTTAGCTTTATTGAATGCATTTGACTTTCATTAGATTCTAGAAGATTTGTTTGAATGTGTTTGACTTTCATTTGATTCAATTAGCTTTTCTTGAATGTGTTTGACTTTCATTTGATTCAATTAGCTTTGTAGAATGCATTTGACTTTTATTTGATTAAATTAGCTTTGTTGAATGCATTTGACTTTCATTTGATTCAGAAAGCTTTGTTGGAATGTGTTTGACTTTCATTTGATTTAATTAGCTTTGTTTGAATGTGTTTGACTTTCATTTGATTCGTTTAGCTTTGTAGAATGCATTTGACTTTCATTTGATTTAATTAGCTTTGTTAACGCTCTGTTTGAATGTGTTTGACTTTCATTTGATTCAATTAGGTTTGTTTGAATGTGTTTGTCTTTGATTGGATTCAATTAGGTTAGTTTGAATGTGTTGACTTTCATTTGATTCAATTAGCTTTATAGAATGCATTTGACTTTCATTTGATTCAAAAAGCTCTATTTGAATGATTTTGTCTTTCATTTAATTTAATTAGGTTTGTTTGAATGTGTTTGACTTTTATTGGATTCAATTTGGTTTGTTTAAATGTGTTTGACTTTCATTCGATTCAATTAGCTTTGATGAACGCATTTGATTTTCATTTGATTCAAAAAGCTTTGTTTGATTGTGTTTGACATTCATTTGATTCAATTAGGTTTTTTTAAATGTGTTTGACGTTCATTGGATTCAATTAGGTTTGTTTGAATGTGTTTGACTTTCATACGATTCAATTAGCTTTGATAAATGCATTTGACTTTCATTTGATTAAAAAAGCTCTGTTTGAATGTGTTTGACTTTCATTTGATTCAATTAGCTTTATTGAATGTATTTGACTTTCATTTGATTCAAGAAGATGTGTTTGAATGTGTTTGACTTTCATTTGATTCAATTAGCTTTGCTTGAACGTGTTTGACTTTCATTTGATTCAATTAGCTTTGTAGAATGCACTTGACTTTCATTTGATTAAATTAGCTTTGTTGAATACATTTGACTTTCATTTGATTCAGAAAGCTTTGTATGAATGTGTTTGACTTTCATTTGATTTAATTAGCTTAGTTTGAAAGTGTTTGACTTTTATTTGATTCAAAAAGCTTTGTTTGAATGTGTTTGACTTTCATTTGATTCAATTAGGTTTGTTTGAATGTGTTTGACTTTCATTTGATTCGTTTAACTTTATAGAACGCATTTGACTTTCATTTGATTTAATTAGCTTTGTTGAACGCAATTGACTTTCATTTGATTCAGAAAGCTTTATTTGAATGTGTTTGACTTTCATTTGATTCAATTAGCTTTATAGAATGCATTTGACTTTCATTTGATTCAAAAAGCTCTGTTTGAATGTGTTTGACTTCCATTTGATTTAATTAAGTTTGTTTGAATGTGTTTGACTTTCATTCGATTCAATTAGGTTTGTTTGAATGTGTTTGACTTTCATTTGATTCAATTAGGTTTGTTTGAATGTGTTTGACTTTCATTGGATTCAATTAGGTTTGTTAGAATGTGTTTGCCTCTGATTTGATTCAATTAGCTTTATTGAATGCATTAGACTTTAATTTAATTCAAGAAGCTTTTTTTGAATGTGTTTGAATTTCATTTGATTCAATTAGCTTTTTACAATGCATTTGACTTTCATTTGATTTAATTAGCTTTGTTAAATGTACTTGACTTTCGTTTGATTCAGAAAGCTTTGTTTGAATGTGTTTGACTTTCATTTGATTTAATTAACTTTGTTTGAATGTGTTTGACTTTTATTTGATTCAACAAGCTTTGTTTGAATGTGTTTGACTTTCATTTGATTCAATTAGCTTTCTTTGAATGTGTTTGACTTTCATTTGATTCGTTTAGCTTTGTAGAATGCATTTGACTTTCATTTGATTTAATTAGATTTATTAAATGTATTTGACTTTCATTTGATTCAGAAAGCTTTGTTTGAATGTGTTTGACTTTCATTCGATTTAATTAGCTTTGTTTGAATGTGTTTGACTTTGATTTGATTCGTTTAGCTTTGTAGAATGCATTTGACTTTAATTTGATTGAAAAAGCTTTATTTGAATGTGTTTGACTTTCATTCGAATCAATTAGCTTTGATGAATGCATTTGACTTTCATTTTATTCTAAAAGCTCTGTTTGAATGTGTTTGACTTTCCTTTTATTCAATTAACTTATATAGAATGTGTTTGACTTTCATTTTATTTAATTAGCTTTGTTTAATTGTGTTTGACTTTCATTTGATTCAGTTAGCTTTATTGAATGCATTTGACTTTCATTTGATTCTAGAAGATTTGTTTGAATGTGTTTGACTTTCATTTGATTCAATTAGCTTTTCTTGAATGTGTTTGACTTTCATTTGATTCAATTAGCTTTGTAGAATGCATTTGACTTTCATTTGATTAAATTAGCTTTGTTGAATGCATTTGACTTTCATTTGATTCAGAAAGCTTTGTTGGAATGTGTTTGACTTTCATTTGATTTAATTAGCTTTGTTTGAATGTGTTTGACTTTTATTTGATTCAAAAAGCTTTGTTTGAATGTGTTTGAATTTCATTTGATTCAATTAGCTTTCTTTGAATGTGTTTGACTTTCATTTGATTCGTTTAGCTTTGTAGAATGCATTTGACTTTCACTTGATTTAATTAGCTTTGTTAACGCTCTGTTTGAATGTGTTTGACTTTCATTTGATTCAATTAGGTTTGTTTGAATGTGTTTGTCTTTCATTGGATTCAATTAGGTTAGTTTGAATGTGTTGACTTTCATTTGATTCAATTAGCTTTATAGAATGCATTTGACTTTCATTTGATTCAAAAAGCTCTATTTGAATGATTTTGTCTTTCATTTAATTTAATTAGGTTTGTTTGAATGTGTTTGACTTTTATTGGATTCAATTTGGTTTGTTTGAATGTGTTTGACTTTCATTCGATTCAATTAGCTTTGATGAACGCATTTGATTTTCATTTGATTCAAAAAGCTTTGTTTGATTGTGTTTGACATTCATTTGATTCAATTAGGTTTTTTTAAATGTGTTTGACGTTCATTGGATTCAATTAGGTTTGTTTGAATGTGTTTGACTTTCATACGATTCAATTAGCTTTGATAAATGCATTTGACTTTCATTTGATTAAAAAAGCTCTGTTTGAATGTGTTTGACTTTCATTTGATTCAATTAGCTTTATTGAATGTATTTGACTTTCATTTGATTCAAGAAGATGTGTTTGAATGTGTTTGACTTTCATTTGATTCAATTAGCTTTGCTTGAACGTGTTTGACTTTCATTTGATTCAATTAGCTTTGTAGAATGCATTTGACTTTCATTTGATTAAATTAGCTTTGTTGAGTACATTTGACTTTCATTTGATTCAGAAAGCTTTGTATGAATGTGTTTGACTTTCATTTGATTTAATTAGCTTAGTTTGAAAGTGTTTGACTTTTATTTGATTCAAAAAGCTTTGTTTGAATGTGTTTGACTTTCATTTGATTCAATTAGGTTTGTTTGAATGTGTTTGACTTTCATTTGATTCGTTTAACTTTATAGAACGCATTTGACTTTCATTTGATTTAATTAGCTTTGTTGAACGCAATTGACTTTCATTTGATTCAGAAAGCTTTATTTGAATGTGTTTGACTTTCATTTGATTCAATTAGCTTTATAGAATGCATTTGACTTTCATTTGATTCAAAAAGCTCTGTTTGAATGTGTTTGACTTCCATTTGATTTAATTAAGTTTGTTTGAATGTGTTTGACTTTCATTCGATTCAATTAGGTTTGTTTGAATGTGTTTGACTTTCATTTGATTCAATTAGGTTTGTTTGAATGTGTTTGACTTTCATTGGATTCAATTAGGTTTGTTAGAATGTGTTTGCCTCTCATTTGATTCAATTAGCTTTGTTGAATGCATTAGACTTTAATTTGATTCAAGAAGCTTTTTTTGAATGTGTTTGAATTTCATTTGATTCAATTAGCTTTTTTACAATGCATTTGACTTTCATTTGATTTAATTAGCTTTGTTAAATGTACTTGACTTTCGTTTGATTCAGAAAGCTTTGTTTGAATGTGTTTGACTTTCATTTGATTTAATTAACTTTGTTTGAATGTGTTTGACTTTTATTTGATTCAACAAGCTTTGTTTGAATGTGTTTGACTTTCATTTGATTCAATTAGCTTTGTTTGAATGTGTTTGACTTTCATTTGATTCGTTTAGCTTTGTAGAATGCATTTGACTTTCATTTGATTTAATTAGATTATTAAATGTATTTGACTTTCATTTGATTCAGAAAGCTTTGTTTGAATGTGTTTGACTTTCATTTGATTTAATTAGCTTTGTTTGAATGTGTTTGAACTTGATTTTATTCGTTTAGCTTTGTAGAATGCATTTGACTTTAATTTGATTGAAAAAGCTTTATTTGAATGTGTTTGACTTTCATTCGAATCAATTAGCTTTGATGAATGCATTTGACTTTCATTTTATTCTAAAAGCTCTGTTTGAATGTGTTTGACTTTCCTTTTATTCAATTAGCTTATATAGAATGTGTTTGACTTTCATTTTATTTAATTAGCTTTGTTTAATTGTGTTTGACTTTCATTTGATTCAGTTAGCTTTATTGAATGCATTTGACTTTCATTTGATTCTAGAAGATTTGTTTGAATGTGTTTGACTTTCATTTGATTCAATTAGCTTTTCTTGAATGTGTTTGACTTTCATTTGATTCAATTAGCTTTGTAGAATGCATTTGACTTTCATTTGATTAAATTAGCTTTGTTGAATGCATTTGACTTTCATTTGATTCAGAAAGCTTTGTTGGAATGTGTTTGACTTTCATTTGATTTAATTAGCTTTGTTTGAATGTGTTTGACTTTTATTTGATTCAAAAAGCTTTGTTTGAATGTGTTTGAATTTCATTTGATTCAATTAGCTTTCTTTGAAAGTGTTTGACTTTCATTTGATTCGTTTAGCTTTGTAGAATGCATTTGACTTTCATTTGATTTCAATTAGGTTTTGTTTTGAATGTGTTTGTCTTTCATTGGATTCAATTAGGTTAGTTTGAATGTGTTGACTTTCATTTGATTCAATTAGCTTTATAGAATGCATTTGACTTTCATTTGATTCAAAAAGCTCTATTTGAATGATTTTGTCTTTCATTTATTTAATTAGGTTTGTTTGAATGTGTTTGACTTTTATTGGATTCAATTTGGTTTGTTTGAATGTGTTTGACTTTCATTCGATTCAATTAGCTTTGATGAACGCATTTGATTTTCATTTGAATTGTTGATTGTGTTGACATTCATTTGATTCAATTAGGTTTTTTTAAATGTGTTTCACGTTCATTGGATCAATTAGGTTTGTTTGAATGTGTTTGACTTTCATACGATTCAATTAGCTTTGATAAGTGCATTTGACTTTCATTTGATTAAAAAAGCTCTGTTTTGAATGTGTTTGACTTTCATTTGATTCATTTAGCTTTATTGAATGTATTTGACTTTCATTTGATTCAAGAAGATGTGTTTGAATGTGTTTGACTTTCATTTGATTCAATTAGCTTTGCTTGAACGTGTTTGACTTTCATTTGATTCAATTAGCTTTGTAGAATGCATTTGACTTTCATTTGATTAAATTAGCTTTGTTGAGTACATTTGACTTTCATTTGATTCAGAAAGCTTTGTATGAATGTGTTTGACTTTCATTTGATTTAATTAGCTTAGTTTGAAAGTGTTTGACTTTTATTTGATTCAAAAAGCTTTGTTTGAATGTGTTTGACTTTCATTTGATTCAATTAGGTTTGTTTGAATGTGTTTGACTTTCATTTGATTCGTTTAACTTTGTAGAACGCATTTGACTTTCATTTGATTTAATTAGCTTTGTTGAACGCAATTGACTTTCATTTGATTCAGAAAGCTTTATTTGAATGTGTTTGACTTTCATTTGATTCAATTAGCTTTATAGAATGCATTTGACTTTCATTTGATTCAAAAAGCTCTGTTTGAATGTGTTTGACTTCCATTTGATTTAATTAATTTGTTTGAATGTGTTTGACTTTCATTCGATTCAATTAGGTTTGTTTGAATGTGTTTGACTTTCATTGATTCAATTAGGTTTGTTAGAATGTGTTTGCCTCTCATTTGATTCAATTAGCTTTGTTGAATGCATTAGACTTTAATTTGATTCAAGAAGCTTTTTTTTGAATGTGTTTGAATTTCATTTGATTCAATTAGCTTTTTACAATGCATTTGACTTTCATTTGATTTAATTAGCTTTGTTAAATGTACTTGACTTTCGTTTGATTCAGAAAGCTTTGTTTGAATGTGTTTGACTTTCATTTGATTTAATTAACTTTGTTTGAATGTGTTTTGACTTTTATTTGATTCAACAAGCTTTGTTTGAATGTGTTTTGACTTTCATTTGATTCAATTAGCTTTCTTTGAATGTGTTTGACTTTCATTTGATTCGTTTAGCTTTGTAGAATGCATTTGACTTTCATTTGATTTAATTAGATTTATTAAATGTATTTGACTTTCATTTGATTCAGAAAGCTTTGTTTGAATGTGTTTGACTTTCATTTGATTTAATTAGCTTTGTTTGAATGTGTTTGACTTTGATTTGATTCGTTTAGCTTTGTAGAATGCATTTGACTTTAATTTGATTGAAAAAGCTTTATTTGAATGTGTTTGACTTTCATTCGAATCAATTAGCTTTGATGAATGCATTTGACTTTCATTTTATTCAAAAAGCTCTGTTTGAATGTGTTTGACTTTCCTTTGATTCAATTAGCTTATATAGAATGTGTTTGACTTTCATTTTATTTAATTA
>NW_018743965.1:0-20655 GCF_001683475.1 Chenopodium quinoa
TTTGACTTTTATTTAAATTAAAAAGTTTTTTTTGAATGTGTTTGACTTTCATTTGATTTAAAAGGCTTTGTTTAATGTGTTTGACTTTCATTTGATGCAATTAGCTTTGTAGAATGTATTTTACTTTTTTTTAATTTAATTAGCTTTGTTTGAATTTATTTGACTCTCATTTGATTCAAATAGCTTTGTATGAATGTGTTTGACTTTCATTTGATTCAATTAGCTTTGTAGAATGTATTTGACTTTCATTTGATTCAAATAGTTTTATTTGAATGTGTTTGACTTTCATTTGATTCAATTAGCTTTGTAGAATGTTATTGACTTTCATTTAATACGAAATCTTTGTTTGAATGTGTTTGACTTTCATTTGATTCAATTAGCTTTGTTTGAATGTGTTTGACTTTCATTTGATTCAATTAGCTTTGTAGAATGTATTTGACTTTTATTTGATTTAATTAGCTTTGTTTGAATGTATTTGACCCTCATTTGATTCAAATAGCTTTTTTGAATGTGTTTCACTTTCATTTGATTCAATTAGCTTTGTAGAATGCATTTCACTTTCATTTTATTCAAATAGCTTTGTTTGAATGTGTTTGACTTTCATTTGATTCAAATAACTTTGTTTGACTGTGTTTGACTTTCATTTGTTTCAATTTGCTTTGTAGAATGTATTTGACTTTCATTTTCTTTAAATAGCTTTGTTTGAATGTGTTTGACTTTCATTTGATTCAATTAGCTTTGTAGAATGTATTTGACATTCATTTAATTAAAATAGCTTTGTTTGAATGTGTTTGACTTTCATTTGATTCAATTATCTTGTTTGAATGTTTTGACTTTAATTTAATTCAATTAGCTTTGTAGAATGAATTAAACTTTTATTTGATTTAATTAGCTTTGTTTTAATGTATTTGACTCTCATTTGATTCAAATAGCTTTGTTTGAATCTGTTTGACTTTCATTTGATTCAAATAGCTTTGTTTGAAGTGTTTGACTTTCATTTGATTCAATTAGCTTGTAGAATGTAATTGACTTTCATTCGATTAAAATAGCTTTGTTTGAATGTGCTTGACTTTCATTTGATTCAATTAAATTTGTTTGAATGTGTTTGACTTTCATTTGATTCAATTAGCTTTGTTGAATGTATTTGACTTTCATTTGATTCAATTAGCTTTGTTTGAATGTGTTTGTCTTTCATTTGATTCAATTAGCTTTGTAGAATGTATTTGACTTTTATTTGATTTAATTAGCTTTGTTTGAATGTATTTGACTCTCATTTGATTCAAATAGCTTTGTTTGAATGTGTTTCACTTTTTTTGATTCAATTAGCTTTGTAGAACGTATTTGACTTTCATTTGATTCAATTAGCTTTGTTTGAATGTGTTTGACTTTCATTTGATTCAATTAGCTTTGTAGAATGTATTTGACTCTCATTTGATTCAAATAGCTTTGTTTGAATGCGTTTAACTTTCATTTGATTCAATTAGTTTTGTAGAATACATTTCACTTTCTAAAATTTAAACAACTTTGTTTGAATGTGTTTGACTTTCATTTGACTCAAATAGCTTTATTTGATTGCGTTTGACTTTCATTTGATACAATTAGCTTTGTAGAACGTATTTGACTTTCATTTGATTCAAATAGCTTTTTTTGAATGTGTTTGACTTTCATTTGATTCAATTAGCTTTGTAGAATGTATTTGACTTTCATTTGAGTCGAATAACTTTGTTTGACTATGTTTGACTTTCATTTTCTTCAATTAGCTTTGTTTGAATGTGTTTGACTTTCATTTGATTCAATTAGCTTTGTAAAATGTATTTGACTTTCATTTGATTCAAATAGCTTTGTTTGAATGTGTTTGACTTTCAATTGATTCTATTAGCTTTGTAGAATGTATTTGACTGTCATTTGATTCAAATAGCTTTGTTTGAATGTGTTTGACTTTCATTTGATTCAAATAGCTTTGTTTGAATGTGTTTTACTTTCATTTGATTCAATTAGGTTTGTAGAATGTATTTGACTTTCATTTGATTAAAATAGCTTTGTTTGACTGTGCTTCACTTTCATTTGATTCAATTAGCTTTGTTTGAATGTGTTTGACTTTCATTTGATTCAATTAGCTTTGTTGAATGTATTTGACTCTCATTTGATTTAATTAGCTTTGTTTGAATGTGTTTGACTTTCATTTGATTCAATTAGCTTTGTAGAATTTATTTGACTCTCATTTGATTCAAATAGCTTTGTTTGAATGCGTTTCACTTTCATTTGATTCAATTAGCTTTGTAGAATACATTTCACTTTTATTTAATTTAAACAACTTTGTTTGAATGTGTTTGACTTTCATTTGACTCAAATAACTTTATTTGATTGCATTTGACTTTCATTTGATACAATTAGCTTTGCTGAACGTATTTGACTTTCATTTGATTCAAATAGCTTTATTTGAATGTGTTTGACTTTCATTTGATTCAATTAGCTTTGTAGAATGTATTTGACTTTCATTTGAGTCAAATAACTTTGTTTGACTGTGTTTGAATTTCATTTAATTCAATTTGCTTTGTAGAATGCTTTTCACTTTCATTTGATTTATATAGCTTTGTTTGAATGTGTTTGACTTTTATTTAAATTAAAAAGTTTTTTTTGAATGTGTTTGACTTTCATTTGATTTAAAAGGCTTTGTTTTAATGTGTTTGACTTTCATTTGATGCAATTAGTTTTGTAGAATGTATTTTACTTTTTTTTTTAATTTAATTAGCTTTGTTTTAATTTATTTGACTCTCATTTGATTCAAATAGCTTTGTATGAATGTGTTTGACTTTCATTTGATTCAATTAGCTTTGTAGAATGTATTTGACTTTCATTTGATTCAAATAGCTTTATTTGAATGTGTTTGACTTTCATTTGATTCAATTAGCTTTGTAGAATGTTATTGACTTTCATTTAATACGAAATCTTTGTTTGAATGTGTTTGACTTTCATTTGATTCAATTAGCTTTGTTTGAATGTGTTTGACTTTCATTTGATTCAATTAGCTTTGTAGAATGTATTTGACTTTTATTTGATTTAATTAGCTTTGTTTGAATGTATTTGACCCTCATTTGATTCAAATAGCTTTTGTTTGAATGTGTTTCACTTTCATTTGATTCAATTAGCTTTGTAGAATGCATTTCACTTTCATTTTATTCAAATAGCTTTGTTTGAATGTGTTTGACTTTCATTTGATTCAAATAACTTTGTTTGACTGTGTTTGACTTTCATTTGTTTCAATTTGCTTTGTAGAATGTATTTGACTTTCATTTTCTTTAAATAGCTTTGTTTGAATGTGTTTGACTTTCATTTGATTCAATTAGCTTTGTAGAATGTATTTGACATTCATTTAATTAAAATAGCTTGTTGAATGTGTTTGACTTTCATTTGATTCAATTATCTTTGTTTGAATGTGTTTGACTTTCATTTGATTCAATTAGCTTTGTAGAATGTATTTGACTTTCATTTGATTCAATTAGCTTTGTAGAATGTATTGACTTTTCATTCGATTAAAATAGCTTTGTTTAAATGTGCTTGACTTTCATTTGATTCAATTAGCTTTGTTTGAATGTGTTTGACTTTCATTTGATTCAATTAGCTTTGTTTGAATGTGTTTGACTTTTAATTTAATTCAAATTAGCTTTGTAGAATGAATTAGACTTTTATTTGATTTTAATTAGCTTTGTTTTAATGTATTTGACTCTCATTTGATTCAAATAGCTTTGTTTGAATCTGTTTGACTTTCATTTGATTCAAATAGCTTTGTTTGAATGTGTTTGACTTTCATTTGTTTCAATTGCTTTGTAGCCATTTGAGCTTGAGCCAAAGACATTTGACTTTGCTTCAGAACAGAAAAAAAAAAAGCTTGAATGTGTTTGACTTTCATTTGATTCAATTAGCTTTGTTTGAATGTGTTTGACTTTCATTTGATTCAATTAGCTTTGTAGAATGTATTTGACTTTCATTTGATTCAATTAGCTTTGTAGAATGTAATTGACTTTCATTCGATTAAAATAGCTTTGTTTAAATGTGCTTGACTTTCATTTGATTCAATTAGCTTTGTTTGAATGTGTTTGACTTTCATTTGATTCAATTAGCTTTGTTTGAATGTGTTTTGACTTTAATTTAATTCAATTAGCTTTGTAGAATGAATTAGACTTTTATTTGATTTAATTAGCTTTGTTTTAATGTATTTGACTCTCATTTGATTCAAATAGCTTTGTTTGAATCTGTTTGACTTTCATTTGATTCAAATAGCTTTGTTTGAATGTGTTTGACTTTCATTTGATTCAATTAGCTTTGTAGAAATGTTATTGACTTTCATTTAATACGAAATCTTTGTTTGAATGTGTTTGACTTTCATTTGATTCAATTAGCTTTGTTTGAATGTGTTTGACTTTCATTTGATTCAATTAGCTTTGTAGAATGTATTTGACTTTTATTTGATTTAATTAGCTTTGTTTGAATGTATTTGACCCTCATTTGATTCAAATAGCTTTTTTTGAATGTGTTTTCACTTTCATTTGATTCAATTAGCTTTGTAGAATGCATTTCACTTTCATTTTATTCAAATAGCTTTGTAGAATGTATTTCACTTTTATTTGATTCAATTAGCTTTGTAGAATGTAATTGACTTTCATTCGATTAAAATAGCTTTGTTTAAATGTGCTTGACTTTCATTTGATTCAATTAGCTTTGTTTGAATGTGTTTGACTTTCATTTGATTCAATTAGCTTTGTTGAAGGTATTTGACTTTCATTTGATTCAATTAGCTTTGTTTGAATGTGTTTTGTCTTTCATTTGATTCAATTAGCTTTGTAGAATGTATTTGACTTTTATTTGATTTAATTAGCTTTGTTTGAATGTATTTGACTCTCATTTGACTCAAATAGCTTTGTTTGAATGTGTTTCACTTTTATTTGATTCAATTAGCTTTGTAGAAGGTATTTGACTTTCATTTGATTCAATTAGCTTTGTTTGAATGTGTTTGACTTTCATTTGATTCAATTAGCTTTGTAGAATGTATTTGACTCTCATTTGATTCAAATAGCTTTGTTTGAATGCGTTTAACTTTCATTTGATTCAATTAGTTTTGTAGAATACATTTCACTTTCTAAAATTTAAACAACTTTGTTTGAATGTGTTTTGACTTTCATTTGACTCAAATAGCTTTATTTGATTGCGTTTGACTTTCATTTGATACAATTAGCTTTGTAGAACGTATTTGACTTTCATTTGATTCAAATAGGTTTATTTGAATGTGTTTGACTTTCATTTGATTCAATTAGCTTTGTTAGAATGTATTTGACTTTCATTTGAGTCGAATAACTTTGTTTGACTATGTTTGACTTTCATTTTCTTCAATTAGCTTTGTTTGAATGTGTTTGACTTTCATTTGATTCAATTAGCTTTGTAAAATGTGTTTGACTTTCATTTGATTCAATTAGCTTTGTTTGAATGTGTTTGACTTTCATTTGATTCAATTAGCTTTGTAGAATGTATTTGACTATCATTTGATTCAAATAGCTTTGTTTGAATGTGTTTGACTTTCATTTGATTCAAATAGCTTTGTTTGAATGTGTTTTACTTTCATTTGATTCAATTAGGTTTGTAGAATGTATTTGACTTTCATTTGATTAAAAATAGCTTTGTTTGACTCTGCCTCACTTTCATTTGATTCAATTAGCTTTGTTTGAATGTGTTTGACTTTCATTTGATTCAATTAGCTTTGTTGAATGTATTTGACTCTCATTTGATTCAATTAGCTTTGTTTGAATGTGTTTGACTTTCATTTGATTAATTTAGCTTTGTAGAATGTATTTGACTCTCATTTGATTCAAATAGCTTTGTTTAAATGCGTTTCACTTTCATTTGATTCAATTAGCTTTGTAGAATACATTTCACTTTCATTTAATTTAAACAACTTTGTTTGAATGTGTTTCACTTTCATTTGACTCAAATAGCTTTATTTGATTGCGTTTGACTTTCATTTGATACAATTAGCTTTGTAGAACGTATTTGACTTTCATTTGTTTCAAAAGACTTTGTTTGAATGTGTTTGACTTTCATTTGATTCAATTAGCTTTGTAGAATGTATTTGACTTTCATTTGAGTCAAATAACTTTGTTTGACTGTGTTTGACTTTCAGTTTCTTCAATTAGCTTTGTTTGAATGTGTTTGACTTTCATTTGATTCAATTAGCTTTGTAAAATGTATTTGACTTTCATTTGATTCAAATAGCTTTGTTTGAATGTGTTTGACTTTCAATTGATTCTATTAGCTTTGTAGAATGTATTTGACTGTCATTTGATTCAAATAGCTTTGTTTGTATGTGTTTGACTTTCATTTAATTCAAATAGCTTTGTTTGAATGTGTTTTACTTTCATTTGATTCAATTAGGTTTGTAGAATGTATTTTACTTTCATTTGATTAAAATAGCTTTGTTTGACTGTGCTTCACTTTCATTTGATTCAATTAGCTTTGTTTGAATGTGTTTGACTTTCATTTGATTCAATTAGCTTTGTTGAATGTATTTGACTCTCATTTGATTCAATTAGCTTTGTTTGAATGTGTTTGACTTTCATTTGATTCAATTAGCTTTGTAGAATGTATTTGACTCTCATTTGATTCAAATAGCTTTGTTTGAATGCGTTTAACTTTCATTTGATTCAATTAGTTTTGTAGATTACATTTCACTTTCATTTAATTTAAACAACTTTGTTTGAATGTGTTTGACTTTCTTTTGACTCAAATAACTTTATTTGATTGCGTTTGACTTTCATTTGATACAATTAGCTTTGTAGAACGTATTTGACTTTCATTTGATTCAAATAGCTTTATTTGAATGTGTTTGACTTTCATTTGATTCAATTAGCTTTGTAGAATGTATTTGACTTTCATTTGAGTCAAATAACTTTGTTTGACTGTGTTTGACTTTCATTTTCTTCAATTAGCTTTGTTTGAATGTGTTTGACTTTCATTTGATACAATTAGCTTTGTAGAATGTATTTGACTGTCATTTGATTCAAATAGCTTTATTTCAATGTGTTTGACTTTCATTTGATTCAATTAGCTTAGTAGAGTGTATTTGACTTTCATTTGATTCAAATAGCTTTGTTTGAATGTGTTTGACTTTCATTTGATTCAATTAGCTTTGTAGAATGTATTTGACTTTCACTTCATTCGAAAGCTTTGTTTGAATGTGTTTGACTTTCATTAAATTCAATTAGCTGATTTTGAATGTGTTTGACTTTAATTTAATTCAATTAGCTTTGTAGAATGTACTTGAATTCCATTAGATTCAATTAGCTTTGTTTGAATGTGTTTGACTTTTATATGATTCAATTAGCTTAGTAGAACGTATTTGACTTTCATTTGATTCAATTAGCTTTGTTTGAATGTGTTTGACTTTTATATGATTCAATTAGCTTTGTAGAATGTATTTGACTTTTATTTGATTTAATTAGCTTTGTTTGAATGTGTTTGACTTTCATTTGATTCAATTAGCTTTGTAGAATGTATTTGACATTCATTTAATTAAAGTAGCTTTGTGTGAATGTGTTTGACTTTTATTTGATTCAATTAGCTTTGTTTGAATGTGTTTGACTTTCATTTGATTCAATTAGCTTTGTAGAATGTATTTGACTGTCATTTGATTCAAATAGCTTTGTTTAAATGTGTTTGAATTTCATTTAATTCAATTTGCTTTGTAGAATGCTTTTCACTTTCATTTGATTTAAAAGGCTTTGTTTGAATGAGTTTGACTTTCAATTGATGCAATTAGCTTTGTAGAATGTATTTTACTTTTATTTGATTTAATTAGCATTGTTTGAATTTATTTGACTCTCATTTGATTCAAATAGCTTTGTTCGAATGTGTTTGACTTTCATTTGATTCAATTAGCTTTGTAGAATGTATTTGACTTTCATTTGATTCAAATAGCTTTATTTGAATGTGTTTGACTTTCATTTGATTCAATTAGCTTTGTAGAATGTTATTAACTTTCATTTAATACGAAATCTTTTGTTTGAATGTGTTTGACTTTCATTTGATTCAATTAGCTTTGTTTGAATGTCTTTGACTTTCATTTGATTCAATTCGCTTTGTTGAATGTATTTGACTTTCACTTAATTCAATTAGCTTTGTTTGAATGTGTTTGACTTTCATTTGATTCAATTAGCTTTGTAGAATGTATTTGACTTTTATTTGATTTAATTAGCTTTGTTTGAATGTATTTGACTCTCATTTGATTCAAATAGCTTTGTTTGAATGTGTTTCACTTCCATTTGATTCAATTAGCTTTGTAGAATGCATTTCACTTTCATTTTATTCAAATAGCTTTGTTTGAATGTGTTTGACTTTCATTTGATACAATTAGCTTTGTAGAATGTATTTGACTGTCATTTGATTCAAATAGCTTTATTTCAATGTGTTTGACTTTCATTTGATTCAATTAGCTTAGTAGAGTGTATTTGACTTTCATTTGATTCAAATAGCTTTGTTTGAATGTGTTTGACTTTCATTTGATTCAATTAGCTTTGTAGAATGTATTTGACTTTCACTTCATCGAAAGCTTTGTTTGAATGTGTTTGACTTTCATTAAATTCAATTAGCTGATTTTGAATGTGTTTGACTTTAATTTAATTCAATTAGCTTTGTAGAATGTACTTGACTTCCATTAGATTCAATTAGCTTCGTTTGAATGTGTTCGACTTTTATATGATTTAATTAGCTTAGTAGAACGTATTTGACTTTCATTTGATTCAATTAGCTTTGTTTGAATGTGTTTGACTTTTATATGATTCAATTAGCTTTGTAGAATGTATTTGACTTTTATTTGATTTAATTAGCTTTGTTTGAATGTGTTTGACTTTCATTTGATTCAATTAGCTCTGTAGAATGTATTTGACTTTCATTTGAATCATATAACTTTGTTTGACTGTGATTGACTTTCATTTGATTCAATTTGCTTTGTAGAATTTTTTTGACTTTCATTTTCTTCAAATAGCTTTGTTTGAATGTGTTTGACTTTTATTTGATTCAATTAGCTTTGTAGAATGTATTTGACATTCATTTAATTAAAATATCTTTGTTTGAATGTGCTTGACTTTCATTTGATTCAATTAGCTTTGTTTGAATGTGTTTGACTTTCATTTGATTCAATTAGCTTTGTAGAATGTATTTGACTTTCATTTGATTCAAATAGCTTTGTTTGAATGTGTTTGACTTTCAATTTATTCAATTAGCTTTGTAGAATGTGTTTGACTGTCATTTGATTCAAATAGCTTTGTTTGAATGTGTTTGAATTTCATTTAATTCAATTTGCTTTGTAGAATGCATTTCACTTTCATTTGATTTATATAGCTTTGTTTGAATGTGTTCGACTTTCATTTAAATTAAAAAGCTTTTTTTGAATGTGTTTGACTTTCATTTGATTTAAAAGACTTTTTTTGAATGTGTTTGACTTTCATTTGATTCAATTAGCTTTGTAGAATGTTTTTTACTTTTATTTTATTTTATTAGCTTTGTTTGAATTTATTTGACTCTCATTTGATTCAAATAGCTTTGTTTGAATGTGTTTGACTTTCATTTCATTCAATTAGCTTTGTAGAATGTATTTGACTTTCGTTTGATTCAAATAGCTTTATTTGAATGTGTTTGACTTTTATTTGATTCAATTAGCTTTGTAGAATGTATTTGACTTTCATTTGATTCGAAATCTTTGTTTGAATGTGTTTGACTTTCATTTGATTCAATTAGCTTTGTTTGAATGTGTTTGACTTTAATTTCATTCAATTAGCTTTGTAGAATGTATTAGACTTTTATTTGATTTAATTAGCTTTGTTTGAATGTATTTGACTCTCATTTGATTCAAATAGCTTTGTTTGAATGTGTTTGACTTTCATTTGATTCAAATAGCTTTGTTTGAATGTGTTTGACTTTCATTTGATTCAATTAGGTTTGTAGAATGTATTTGACTCTCATTTGATTCAAATAGCTTTGTCTGAATGCGTTTAACTTTCATTTGATTCAATTAGCTTTGTAGAATACATTTCACTTTAATTTAATTTAAACAACTTTGTTTGAATGTGTTTGACATTCATTTGACTCAAATAGCTTTATTTGATTGCGTTTTACTTTCATTTGCTACAATTAGTTTTGTAGAACGTATTTGACCTTCATTTGATTCAAATAGCTTTGTTTGAATGTGTTTGACTTTCATTTGATTCAATTAGCTTTGTAGAATGTATTTGACTTTCATTTTTGTCAAATAACTTTGTTTGACTTTGTTTGACTTTCATTTGTTTCA
Organism: Chenopodium quinoa; assembly: GCF_001683475.1. NCBI lineage: Eukaryota > Viridiplantae > Streptophyta > Magnoliopsida > Caryophyllales > Amaranthaceae > Chenopodium > Chenopodium quinoa. The sequence continues at coordinate 10,334 of NW_018743965.1, forward strand.
ATTTGCTTTGTAGAATGTATTTGACTTTCATTTTCTTCAAATAGCTTTGTTTGAATGCGTTTAACTTTCATTAGATTCAATTAGCTTTGTAGAATGCATTTCACTTTCATTTGATTTAAATAACTTTGTTTGAATGTGTTTGACTTTCATTTGATTCAAATAGCTTTATTTGAATGTGTTTGACTTTTATTTGATACAATTAGCTTTGTTGAACGTATTTGACATTCATTTGATTAAAATAGCTTTGTTTAAATATGTTTGACTTTCATTTGATTCAATTAGCTTTAGTTGAATGTGTTTGACTTTCATTTGATTCAATTTGCTTTATTGAATGTATTTGACTTTCAGTTGATTCAACTAGCTTTGTTTGAATGTTTTTGACTTTCATTTGATTCAATTAGCTTTGTAGAATGTATTTGACTTTTATTTGATTTAATTAGCTTTGTTTGAATGTATTTGACTCTCATTTGATTCAAATAGCTTTGTTTGAATGTGTTTCACTTTCATTTAATTCAATTAGCTTTGTAGAATGCATTTCACTTTCATTTTATTCAAATAACTTTGTTTGAATGTGTTTGACTTTCATTTGATACAATTAGCTTTGTAGAATGTATTTGACTGTCATTTGATTAAAATAGCTTTGTTTGAATGTGTTTGACTTTCATTTGATTCAATTAGCTTAGTAGAATGTATTTGACTTTCATTTGATTCAAATAGCTTTGTTTGAATGTGTTTGACTTTCATTTGTTTCAATTAGCTTTGTAGAATTTATTTGACTTTCACTTGATTCGAAAGCTTTGTTTGAATGTGTTTGACTTTCGTTAAATTCAATTAGTTTATTTTAAATGTGTTTGACTTTAATTTAATTCAATTAGCTTTGTAGAATGTATTTGACTTCCATTTGATTCAATTAGCTTTGTTTGAATGTGTTTGACTTTTATATGATTCAATTAGCTTTGTAGAATGTATTTGACTTTTATTTGATTTAATTAGCTTTGTTTGAATGTGTTTGACTTTCATTTGATTCAATTAGCTTTGTAGAATGTATTTGACTTTCATTTGAATCAAATAACTTTGTTTGACTGTGTTTGACTTTTATTTGATTCAATTTCCTTTGGAGAATGTATTTGACTTTCATTTTCTTCAAATAGCTTTGTTTGAATGTGTTTGACTTTCATTTGATTCAATTAGCTTTGTTTGAATGTGTTTGACTTTCATTTGATTCAAATAGCTTTGTTTGAATGTGTTTGACTTTCAATTGATTCTATTAGCTTTGTAGAATGTATTTGACTGTCATTTGATTCAAATAGCTTTGTTTGAATGTGTTTTACTTTCATTTGATTCAATTAGGTTTGTAGAATGTATTTTACTTTCATTTGATTAAAATAGCTTTGTTTGACTGTGCTTCACTTTCATTTGATTCAATTAGCTTTGTTTGAATGTGTTTGACTTTCATTTTGATTCAATTAGCTTTGTTGAATGTATTTGACTCTCATTTGATTCAATTAGCTTTGTTTGAATGTGTTTGACTTTCATTTGATTCAATTAGCTTTGTAGAATGTATTTGACTCTCATTTGATTCAAATAGCTTTGTTTGAATGCGTTTAACTTTCATTTGATTCAATTAGTTTTGTAGATTACATTTCACTTTCATTTAATTTAAACAACTTTGTTTGAATGTGTTTGACTTTCTTTTGACTCAAATAGCTTTATTTGATTGCGTTTGACTTTCATTTGATACAATTAGCTTTGTAGAACGTATTTGACTTTCATTTGATTCAAATAGCTTTATTTGAATGTGTTTGACTTTCATTTGATTCAATTAGCTTTGTAGAATGTATTTGACTTTCATTTGAGTCAAATAACTTTGTTTGACTGTTATTGACTTTCATTTTCTTCAATTAGCTTTGTTTGAATGTGTTTGACTTTCATTTGATTCAATTAGCTTTGTTTGAATGTGTTTGACTTTCATTTGATTCAATTAGCTTTGTAGAATGTAATGGACTTTCATTCGATTAAAATAGCTTTGTTTGAATGTGCTTGACTTTCATTTGATTCAATTAGCTTTGTTTGAATGTGTTTGACTTTCATTTGATTCAATTAGCTTTGTTGAATGTATTTGACTTTCATTTGATTCAATTAGCTTTGTTTGAATGTGTTTGACTTTCATTTGATTCAATTTGCTTTGTTGAATGTATTTGACTTTCAGTTGATTCAACTAGCTTTGTTTGAATGTGTTTGACTTTCATTTGATTCAATTAGCTTTGTAGAATGTATTTGACTTTTATTTGATTTAATTAGCTTTGTTTGAATGTATTTGACTCTCATTTGATTCAAATAGCTTTGTTTGAATGTGTTTCACTTTCATTTGATTCAATTAGCTTTGTAGAATGCATTTCACTTTCATTTTATTCAAATAGCTTTGTTTGAATGTGTTTGACTTTCATTTGAGACAATTAGCTTTGTAGAATGTATTTGACTGTCATTTGATTAAAAAAGCTTTGTTTGAATATGTTTGTCTTTCATTTGATTCAATTAGCTTAGTAGAATGTATTTGACTTTCATTTGATTCAAATAGCTTTGTTTGAATGTGTTTGACTTTCATTTGTTTCAATTAGCTTTGTAGAATTTATTTGACTTTCACTTGATTCGAAAGCTTTGTTTGAATGTGTTTGACTTTCGTTAAATTCAATTAGTTTATTTTAAATGTGTTTGACTTTAATTTAATTCAATTTGCTTTGGAGAATGTATTTGACTTTCATTTTCTTCAAATAGCTTTGTTTGAATGTGTTTGACTTTCATTTGATTCAATTAGCTTTGTTTGAATGTGTTTGACTTTCATTTGATTCAATTAGCTTTGAAGAATGTATTTGACTGTCATTTGATTCAAATAGCTTTGTTTGAATGTGTTTGACTTTCAATTGATTCAATTAGCTTTGTAGAATGTGTTTGACTGTCATTTGATTCAAATACCTTTGTTTGAATGTGTTTGAATTTCATTTAGATCAATTTGCTTTGTAGAATGCATTTCACTTTCATTTGATTTATATAGCTTTGTTTGAATGTGTTTGACTTTTATTTAAATTAAAAAGCTTTTTTTGAATGTGTTTGACTTTCGTTTGATTTAAAAGGCTTTGTTTGAATTTGTTTGACTTTCATTTGATTCAATTAGCTTTTTAGAATGTATTTTACTTTTATTTGATTTAATTAGCTTTGTTTGAATTTATTTGACTCTCCTTTGATTCAAATAGCTTTGTTTGAATGTGTTTGACTTTCATTTGATTCAAATAGCTTTGTAGAATGTATTTCACTTTCATTTGATTCAAATAGCTTTGTTTGAATGTGTTTGACTTTCATTTGATTCAATTAGCTTTGTAGAATGTATTTGACTTTCATTTGATTCGAAATCTTTGTTTGAATGTGTTTGACTTTCATTTGATTCAATTAGCTTTGTTTGAATGTGTTTGACTTTAATTTAATTCAATTAGCTTTGTAGAATGTATTAGACTTTTATTTGATTTAATTAGCTTTGTTTGAATGTATTTGACTCTCATTTGATTCAAATAGCTTTGTTTGAATGTGTTTGACTTTCATTTGATTCAAATAGCTTTGTTTGAATGTGTTTGACTTTCATTTGATTCAATTAGCTTTGTAGAATGTATTTGACTCTCATTTGATTCAAATAGCTTTGTTTGAATGCGTTTAACTTTCATTTGATTCAATTAGCTTTGTAGAATACATTTCACTTTCATTTAATTTAAACAACTTTGTTTGAATGTGTTTGACATTCATTTGACTCAAATAGCTTTATTTGATTGCGTTTTACTTTCATTTGATACAATTAGATTTGTAGAACGTATTTGACTTTCATTTGATTCAAATAGCTTTGTTTGAATGTGTTTGACTTTCATTTGATTCAATTAGCTTTGTAGAATGTATTTGACTTTCATTTTTGTCAAATAACTTTGTTTGACTGTGTTTGACTTTCATTTGTTTCAATTTGCTTTGTAGAATGTATTTGACTTTCGTTTTCTTCAAATAGCTTTGTTTGAATGCGTTTAACTTTCATTTGATTCAATTAGCTTTGTAGAATGCATTTCACTTTCATTTGATTTAAATAACTTTGTTTGAATGTGTTTGCCTTTCATTTGATTCAAATAGCTTTATTTGAATGTGTTTGACTTTCATTTGATACAATTAGCTTTGTTGAACGTATTTGACATTCATTTGATTAAAATAGCTTTGTTTAAATATGTTTGACTTTCAATTGATTCAATTAGCTTTGTAGAATGTATTTGACTTTTATTTGATTCAAATAGCTTTGTTTGAATGTGTTTCACTTTCATTTGGTTCAATTAGCTTTGTAGAATGTATTTGACTTTTATTTGATTTAATTAGCTTTGTTTGAATGTATTTGACTCTCATTAGATTCAAATAGCTTTGTTTGAATGTGTTTCACTTTCATTTGATTCAATTAGCTTTGTAGAATGCATTTCACTTTCATTTTATTCAAATAGCTTTGTTTGAATGTGTTTGACTTTCATTTGATACAATTAGCTTTGTAGAATGTATTTGACTTTCATTTGATTCAAATAGCTTTGTTTGAATGTGTTTGACTTTCAATTGATTCAATTAGCTTTGTAGAATGTGTTTGACTGTCATTTGATTCAAATACCTTTGTTTGAATGTGTTTGAATTTCATTTAGATCAATTTGCTTTGTAGAATGCATTTCACATTCATTTGATTTATATAGCTTTGTTTGAATGTGTTTGACTTTCATTTAAATTAAAAAGCTTTTTTTGAATGTGTTTGACTTTCGTTTGATTTAAAAGGCTTTGTTTGAGTGTGTTTGACTTTCATTTGATTCAATTAGCTTTTTAGAATGTATTTTACTTTTGTTTGATTTAATTAGCTTTGTTTGAATTTATTTGACTCTCCTTTGATTCAAATAGCTTTGTTTGAATGTGTTTGACTTTCATTTGATTCAATTAGCTTTGTAGAATGTATTTCACTTTCACTTGATTCAAATAGCTTTATTAGAATGTGTTTGACTTTCATTTGATTCAATTAGCTTTTGTAGAATGTATTTGACTTTCATTTGATTCGAAATCTTTGTTTGAATGTGTTTGACTTTCATTTGATTCAATTAGCTTTGTTTGAATGTGTTTGACTTTAATTTAATTCAATTAGCTTTGTAGAATGTATTAGACTTTTATTTGATTTAATTAGCTTTGTTTGAATGTATTTGACTCTCATTTGATTCAAAAAGCTTTGTTTGAATGTGTTTAACTTTCATTTGATTCAAATAGCTTTGTTTGAATGTGTTTGACTTTCATTTGATTCAATTAGCTTTGTAGAATGTATTTTGACTCTCATTTGATTCAAATAGCTTTGTTTGAATGCGTTTAACTTTCATTTGATTCAATTAGCTTTGTAGAATACATTTCACTTTCATTTAATTTTAAACAACTTTGATTGAATGTGTTTGACATTCATTTGACTCAAATAGCTTTATTTGATTGCGTTTTACTTTCATTTGATACAATTAGATTTGTAGAACGTATTTGACTTTCATTTGATTCAAATAGCTTTGTTTGAATGTGTTTGACTTTCATTTGATTCAATTAGCTTTGTAGAATGTATTTGACTTTCATTTTTGTCAAATAACTTTGTTTGACTGTGTTTGACTTTCATTTGTTTCAATTTGCTTTGTAGAATGTATTTGACTTTCGTTTTCTTCAAATAGCTTTGTTTGAATGCGTTTAACTTTCATTTGATTCAATTAACTTTGTAGAATGCATTTCACTTTCATTTGATTTAAATAACTTTGTTTGAATGTTTTTGACTTTCATTTTATTCAAATAGCTTTATTTGAATGTGTTTGACTTTCATTTGATACAATTAGCTTTGTTGAACGTATTTGACATTCATTTGATTAAAATAGCTTTGTTTAAATATGTTTGACTTTCAATTGATTCAATTAGCTTTGTAGAATGTATTTTACTGTCATTTGAGTCAAATAGCTTTGTTTGAATGTGTTTCACTTTCATTTGGTTCAATTAGCTTTGTAGAATGTATTTGACTTTTATTTGATTTAATTAGCTTTGTTTGAATGTATTTGACTCTCATTTGATTCAAATAGCTTTGTTTGAATGTGTTTCACTTTCATTTGATTCAATTAGCTTTTGTAGAATGCATTTCACTTTCATTTTATTCAAATAGCTTTGTTTGAATGTGTTTGACTTTCATTTTAATTAAAAAGCTTTTTTTGAATGTGTTTGACTTTCGTTTGATTTAAAAGGCTTTGTTTGAATGTGTTTGACTTTCATTTGATTCAATTAGCTTTTTAGAATGTATTTTACTTTTATTTGATTTAATTAGCTTTGTTTTGAATTTATTTGACTCTCCTTTGATTCAAATAGCTTTGTTTGAATGTGTTTGACTTTCATTTGATTCAATTAGCTTTGTAGAATGTATTTTCACTTTCATTTGATTCAAATAGCTTTATTTGAATGTGTTTGACTTTCATTTGATTCAATTAGCTTTGTAGAATGTATTTGACTTTCATTTGATTCGAAATCTTTGTTTAAATGTGTTTGACTTTCATTTGATTCAATTAGCTTTGTTTGAATGTGTTTGACTTTAATTTAATTCAATTAGCTTTGTAGAATGTATTACACTTTTATTTGATTTAATTAGCTTTGTTTGAATGTATTTGACTCTCATTTGATTCAAATAGCTTTGTTTGAATGTGTGTGACTTTCATTTGATTCAACTAGCTTTTTTTGAATGTGTTTGACTTTCATTTGATTCAATTAGCTTTGTAGAATGTATTTGACTCTCATTTTGATTCAAATAGCTTTGTTTGAATGCGTTTAACTTTCATTTGATTCAATTAGCTTTGTAGAATACATTTCACTTTCATTTAATTTAAACAACTTTGTTTGAATGTGTTTGACATTCATTTGACTCAAATAGCTTTATTTGATTGCGTTTTACTTTCATTTGATACAATTAGATTTGTAGAACGTATTTGACTTTCATTTGATTCAAATAGATTTGTAGAACGTATTTGACTTTCATTTGATTCAAATAGCTTTGTTTGAATGTGTTTGACTTTAATTTAATTCAATTAGCTTTGTAGAATGTATTACACTTTTATTTGATTTTAATTAGCTTTGTTTGAATGTATTTGACTCTCATTTGATTCAAATAGCTTTGTTTGAATGTGTGTGACTTTCATTTGATTCAAATAGCTTTGTTTGAATGTGTTTGACTTTCATTTGATTCAATTAGCTTTGTAGAATGTATTTGACTCTCATTTGATTCAAATAGCTTTGTTTGAATGCGTTTTAACTTTCATTTGATTCAATTAGCTTTGTAGAATACATTTCACTTTCATTTAATTTAAACAACTTTGTTTGAATGTGTTTGACATTCATTTGACTCAAATAGCTTTATTTGATTGCGTTTTACTTTCATTTGATACAATTAGATTTGTAGAACGTATTTGACTTTCATTTGATTCAAATAGCTTTGTTTGAATGTGTTTGACTTTCATTTGATTCAATTAGCTTTGTAGAATGTATTGACTTTCATTTTTGTCAAATAACTTTGTTTAACTGTGTTTGACTTTCATTTGTTTCAATTGCTTTGTAGAATATATTTGACTTTCGTTTTCTTCAAATAGCTTTGTTTGAATGCGTTAACTTTCATTTGATTCAATTAGCTTTGTAGAATGCATTTCACTTTCATTTGATTTAAATTACTTTGTTTGAATGTGTTTCACTTTCATTTTGATTCAAATAGCTTTATTTGAATGTGTTTGACTTTCATTTGATGCAATTAGCTTTGTTGAACGTATTTGACATTCATTTGATTAAAATAGCTTTGTTTAAATATGTTTGACTTTCATTTGATTCAATTAGCTTTAGTTGGAATGTGTTTGTCTTTCATTTGATTCAATTTTCTTTGTTGAATGTATTTGACTTTCAGTTGATTCAACTAGCTTTGTTTGAATGTGTTTGACTTTCAATTTGATTCAATTAGCTTTGTAGAATGTATTTGACTTTTATTTGATTTAATTAGCTTTGTTTGAATGTATTTGACTCTCATTTGATTCAAATAGCTTTGTTTGAATGTGTTTCACTTTCATTTGATTCAATTAGCTTTGTAGAATGCATTTCACTTTCATTTTATTCAAATAGCTTTGTTTGAATGTGTTTGACTTTCATTTGATTAAAATAGCTTTGTTTGAATGTGTTTGACTTTCATTTGATTCAATTAGCTTAGTAGAATGTATTTGACTTTCATTTGATTCAAATAGCATTGTTTGAATGTGTTTGACTTTCATTTGTTTCATTTAGCTTTGTAGAATTTATTTGACTTTCACTTGATTCGTTAGCTTTGTTTGAATGTGTTTGACTTTGTTAAATTCAATTATTATTTTGTTTGATTAGCTTTGTAGAATGTATTTGACTTCCATTAGATTCAATTGGCTTTGTTTGAATATGTTTGACTTTTATACGATTCAATTAGCTTTGTAGAATGTATTTCACTTTTATTTGATTTAATTAGCTTTGTTTGAATGTGTTTGACTTTCATTTGATTCAATTAGCTTTGTAGAATGTATTTGACTTTCATTTGAATCAAATAACTTTGTTTGACTGTGTTTGACTTTTATTTGATTCAATTTGCTTTGGAGAATGTATTTGACTTTCATTTCTTCAAATAGCTTTGTTTGAATGTGTTTGACTTTTATTTGATTCAATTAGCTTTGTTTGAATGTGTTTGACTTTCATTTGATTCAATTAGCTTTGTAGAATGTATTTGACTTTCATTTGATTCAAATAGCTTTGTTTGAATGTGTTTGACTTTCATTTGATACAATTAGCTTTGTAGAATGTATTTGACTTCATTTGATTCAAATAGCTTTGTTTGAATGTTTTAGACTTTCATTTGATTCAAATAGTTTTGTAGAATGCATTTCACTTTCATTTGATTTAAATAACTATGTTTGAAAGTGTTGATTTTCATTTGATTCAAATAGCTTTATTTGAATGTGTTTCACTTTCATTTGATTCAATTAGCTTTGTAGAATGTATTTAGACTTTTATTTGATTTAATTAGCTTTGTTTTAATGTATTTGACTCTCATTTGATTCAAATAGCTTTGTTTGAATGTGTTTGACTTTAATTTGATTCAAATAGCTTTGTTTGAATGTGTTTTACTTTCATTTGATTAAATTAGCTTTTAGAATGTATTTGACTTTCATTTGATTAAAATAGCTTTTGTTGAATGTGTTTGACTTTCATTTGATTCAAATAGCTTTATTTGAATGTTTGACTTTCATTTGATGCAATTAGCTTTATTGAACGTATTTGAAATTCATTTGATTAAATAGCTTTGTTTAAATATGTTTGACTTTCATTTGATTCAATTAGCTTTAGTTGAATGTGTTTTTTCATTTGATTTTTTGCTTTGTTGAATGTATTTGACTTTCAGTTGATTCAATAGCTTGTTTGAATGTGTTTGACTTTCATTTGATTCAATTAGCTTTGTAGAATGTATTTGACTTTATTTGATTTAATTAGCTTTGTTTGAATGTTTTCACTTTCATTGATTCAAATAGCTTTGTTTGAATGTGTTTCACTTTCATTTGATTCAATTAGCTTTGTAGAATGTTTCACTTTCATTTTATTCAAATAGCTTTGTTTGAATGTGTTTGACTTTCATTTGATACAATTAGCTTTGTAGAATGTATTTGACTTTTATTTGATTTTATTAGCTTTCTTTGAATGTGTTTGACTTTCATTTGATTCAATTAGCTTTGTAGAATGTATTTGACTTTCATTTGAATCAAATAACTTTGTTTGACTGTGTTTGACTTTTATTTGATTCAATTTGCTTTGGAGAATGTATTTGACTTTCATTTTCTTCAAATAGCTTTGTTTGAATGTGTTTGACTTTCATTTGATTCAATTAGCTTTGTTTGAATGTGTTTGACTTTCATTGATTCAATTAGCTTTTAGAATGTATTTGACTTTCATTTGATTCAAATAGCTTTGTTTGAATGTTTTGACTTTCATTTGATACAATTAGCTTTGTAGAATGTATTTGACTTCATTTGATTCAAATAGCTTTGTTTGAATGTGTTTAACTTTCATTTGATTCAATTAGCTTTGTAGAATGCATTTCACTTTAATTTGATTTAATTTGTTTTATTGTATTTGACTCTCATTTGATTCAAATAGCTTTGTTTGAATGTGTTTTACTTTCATTTGATTCAATTAGCTTTGTAGAATGTATTTGACCTTCATTT
>NW_018743966.1:0-22500 GCF_001683475.1 Chenopodium quinoa
AATCCCTTATCATCCCACCAAAAAAATAAGATTCGTCTTTTCCAAAATGGTGGCCTAGTTTTCTTTACTTCTAAAAAATGCTAGAGGATTAGAAGTGGCAAGAGAAAAGGAGGATGAGGAGCCACCCAGTGATAACCATCTCAATCCTTTCTCAAACAAGAAAAACTTATTATACTCTTTGGAAAACCATTTCAACTAAAATAATATACTCTCCATTCCAAGCCAAACAGAGCAAAATCTGAAAACATCGATTCTTATACCAAACCAAGCTCACATCAATGTAACAAATCAATCATTTATCACATACTCCTTAAAGCTGCATGGCGATTGTAGGAAAGATGTTAACAAAGGATCCACAGATTTAAACAAACAAATAAGACAGCAATAGTTTTGGCATCAAGACAAAACCAGCACTACTGCATTAAATAAATAAATAAAAACATTTCTGATTAAACCCTGCATATGATAAAATAAAAATAAAAAAACTAAAATATCCACGTGGAAAAAGCATCAATCATATGCATATACTAATAGCTCAAAGAGAACTTAAGGAAGTTGAGAACAAGCACCATTTTACCTTTAAGTTCTCCTTTCTTTCCCTTTTCCATCAGATCATAGACACAATCAACTATCCTTTTCTGTTCCACAGCACTAAAAACACCTGTGTGGAGCTCAAGCCCTTGAATAATATTCATGACCTTTCCATTAACCCTCTCAAGGCATATAAAATCTTTCTTTCTTCTCACATTAGTAAATCTTAAATACTCTCTCTGATCCTCGACAGCTCTGCCTTCCTTCTCGCCAACCCACCCAATTCTCCATTTCCTTTAGGCTTACCCTCCTCGATCACTCCATCCCCTTCAAGTTCATCCTCTTGTGCCATATCTGCCCATGACATTCGAACTCTAGGAGTTTTACTTTCGAAAGGCGCTGAACTGCTATTACTAACTAGTTCCCTTGGAGAGCTATCAGCAAGGGGTGACGACGATTCCGACCCCCCATTCGTGTCATGCGGGTTGGATTCTGCCTCATCTTTCCAACTCCCCAATGAATGAGTATCACAAATATCAACATCTTTATCTTCAAAATCTGGCCTCAAAACCGTGGAAATCTCTCCAGAATTTGAAGGTTCGGCGGCACTATTTTTATCCTTGCATTCTGGAAATAATATCGAGGAAAAATGCAAAAGTGAAAAAATTGAGCAGATTTTTACCAAAAATTGTGAAAGAATCACAAAAAATCGACCAGCGAAATCATAGATAGTAACTAACCCAAGCCACATTTAACATGAATATGGAAGCAGTAAAATTGACAACGGAGAAAAAAAAAGGGGGGGGGAATAGGAGGAGCCAAATGACTAGAATGATGAAATTCAACAATAAGATTGCAAAATCTACTAAATAATTAAGGAGAAACAATGAACATACGAGGAGACAGAGAGAGGATGCGGGAGGAGAGGGTGTGGGTGCAGTGATGACAGAGGTCTCTTGAGAGAAAAGGAAGCCAATTCGATAGAAATTCCGAAGCGATTCGAAGCTCCGAGTCGTCGTATCGGATAAGAAACGGATCGCCGGAACGCTGAGGATCCGTCATCTTGGATGCCGAGTCAACTCGCCGATTTTGTTGTATATTGGAGGAGAAGTGCGAATAGACTAAATGAGAGGGAGAGGAATTCAGAGGATTGTGATTTGTGAGTATCAATCAAAGGAGTAATTTGAATCAGACAGATTACAGCTTCCAACTTTACAAGCCTATAGGCGGTGGAGGTCCCCAACAAATATGGATCGACGCTTAACGCATTAGGGTAATAGACAAATACAAGCCTATATCTAGAGTTTTGATGCTTAAATTTAACCAATTCGAGCTTTAATTGATGATAGAGAAGGGTTTATGTGTTCGTCGAAGGTTTGTTCGTGGTTGCTAGGTTCGTGGGTGCGTCGGCGTCGTGGGTTTCGGTTTGTGGGCATCGTGGGTTGGATTGAGGTTTTGATTTCAGTTGCTGCGGGGTACAGTGGTTTTGGGGTTTTGATTAAAGGGTTCGTGGGTGGTGTTGGATGCGTCGGTATTGGGTAGACTTGGCAAACGGGTCATTCGGGTGGGTATGGGTCGGGTCAAATTCGGGTCAGCAAATGGTCGGGTTTGGGTCGGGTCGGGTCATTTCGGGTTTCGGATCAAGTTCGGGTCAATAAATTATCGGGTCGGGTTTCGGGTCCATACTTCGGATCAACTTTGGGTCCGGTTGAGTTCGGGTCGGGTCACTTTGAGTCGGGTCAGTTTTTGAGTCCATATATCGAGTCAAGTTTGGGTGGGGACAAGTTCGGGTCGGGTCAAGTTCGGGTCGGGTCATTTCAGGTCGGGTCAAGCTCGGGTTGGGTCATTTTGGGTCGATAATTTGAGTCAAGCAATTAAGCTGAAATTAGTAAATTTGTAATTTTTATACGGATTAATTATTAGTTTTTTTTTAAAAAAAAAATAGGAAATATAGTTGTGTGTGTTAATATCATTGTTATTGTTGTCATCATTATAATAATAATAACAATAATATTATTATTATAATTATTAATTTATTATATATCAAAAATAGAAAAAATCATACAACCTACAAACAATTAGTGGGAAACCAAGATACAATATGGGCCCCTACTCCTCTAGGCTCTAGCTACATCAAACTCAATTATTTATTTATTTATTTATTTATAATACTCCCTTTGTTTTTATTTATATACTCCATTTTCATTGTACATTTATGCAATAATGCAGGTGAGTGCAAAACTTTGACATAAATTTTGTAATTATCAATAAGTATACAAATAAAATAGTTGAATTTTAACAAACTATTCAATGTGACAATCTTATTATCTCAATAAGTATTTACAAAGTAGAGTTTAGTAGATTATATTTTTTCGTATGAGTAAATCACTAACATTGATTATAAACTCAAATTATAATATAGTATGAAATCCCAACTTAGATGTAAAAAGGAAAAAGAAAGTTATAGTTAAGCACTTAAAAAAAAAAAAAAAAGCAAAGTGGGTAACAATAGCAATACACAAAGTCTTATATGTGGTTGGTCACACCACGGGGCAAGGGTTACTTGGTCAGTGTAATAGGGGTTACTTGGTCAGTGTAAAGGGGTTGCTTGGTCAATATTATGGGGTTACTCAGTTAGTGTTAGTAATAGGGATTACTCGTCAGTATTATAGGGGTTACTTGGCCAATTTTATAGGGGTTACTTTATTCTTTATAAGTGGTCACAGGGTATAGCTAGCCACACACAAGACGAGCTGATAACAATAAGCGTCATCTCTAATTAAGTGGAACTAATTATGAATTAAAAAAAAAACATGTTATTATCTAGTGTTGGGTGGTAGTGATGGGTAGTTGTGTTGGGTGGTGGTGCTAGGTTCGGTGCTGGGTGGTCGATGCTATGGAGGGTTCGTGGGGTGGTGTAGGGTGTGTCGGTGGTGCTGGGTGGTTTTGGTGACGCTGGGTGGTGGTGGTGGTTGGTTTTGGTTGCTGGTTGGTGGTGTGGGTGGTGGTGGGGTACTTAATTTAATTAAAGTTGAGTTTGTTTTTCCTTTTTTTTTGTTGGATTAATAGTTAAACATATACCCTTATTTTCCCATAATCATGCTTTCCATCTTTTGCCTCGGCCTCCGCAAACTTGTACTTTGTTGCGAGTAATCCGAAACGGAGGGAGTAATTTTACATAACTAGATAATTAGGGGTCATTTGGTCGAATCATTTGGATTGGATTGGAATGAAGTTAGCATCCATTCCATCTAACTTTTTGTTTGGTTGAGATTTTTAGTAATGGAATCTCATACCCAAGAGGTTCTAACTTTCATACCCATGGAATCAAATACTCACCCCTAGGGGTGTAAATGAACCAAGCCGATCAATAACATACTCGGGTACGAGCTTGGTTGAAGCTCGTTCATGTTCATTTATTTAATAAATGAGCCGAGTTTGAACAAATTTTGAAGCTTGTTTAATAAATGAGATTGGACACGAACATAGATAAGCTCGTTCAGATATGTTCATGAACAACTCGTTTATTTATTTACGTGAGCTACTGGGTTATTTATGTTCATGAATTATTGATTTATTCACATTTGTTAATTTAATTCTTATGTTTATACAGTGTGATTAAGATTTAATTATTATGCTACTTTTGAGATTTTCAAATGTCAAAAGTACGAACCTCATTTATTATAAAAGCTAGTTTATTATTAAGCCCGTTCATGAATTACTCATTTATCAATTCATTTAATAAATGAGATGTTCACGAATCGTTCGTGAACATACATTGTAATAAATGAGCTGAGCTTGAACAAATTTTTGAGCTCGCTTAAAAGCTCGGCATCGTGCTCGGACTCGCCAAATTTAAATGAACAGAACATGAACAAGGTAGTACTCGGCTCGACTCATTTACACCTCTACTCACCCCTCCCCCTAAGATTCACAATTCATTATATTAATAAAGGATATAATCCATTACAATAATAAAACCAAACAACTTTAATCCATTCTATTAATGAAGGATATAATCCATTACAATAATCCACGTGGATGGAGTATATATTAATATGTGTGTTTCTATTAGTGTTTTTAAAGTTTGACTATAAAACGTTTAAATGAGACTATTAAATTGAAATGAATGGAGTATCTCTTTTCAGTAAGTCAAACTGATACACTTTAAAAATACAAAGAGTAGGTTTTATTTATGATCTGATGGGTGTTAGTTATGTAGGAGTTTAGGATGGGAGTGAGATTTTTAGTCCTAGTTGGAAGAAAATCCCATGTGTTGTTGGGTTTGAGAATAAAGATGAGAATTTGATTAAAACCCTCTATTCCCAACAAAATTACCAAAAAGGCAATTATTAGGAATGTGATTTGAGAAAGGGTGAGAAATGGCAAAAATGCTATTAATAATTAGGTAAGAATAAATAAAACCAAACAACTTTTAAAAAAACTTTGTAATGTAATTAGTTTATCGGTTTGTATTTCTAATTGGAACATGAATTTTATTGTTTATTTTACACTTTGTATTAGAATACAACATTGATTTAAAATTTATTAAATAGATAGTGGTTAACATGTAATCGTACCGTTAAGGAACGGTTAATCGTACCATTAAGGAACGACTCTCATTTTTTTTAGTTTTCGACATAACGGTTAACCGTATTGTTAAGGCTAAACGGTACTATTAACCTATTATGCCCATCCCTACATGACGGGATCATGTCCTCCCATTGTGTTTTAATATGCTATGAGCCTGTTCACATTTACTGAATTGAGCTTAACTGAACTGAACTGATAGGAGCTAAACTGAACTGAATTAATTGGAGCTGAACTGAACTGAGCTAAAATGACTATTTTATGAGAGAAGGAAATTGAGAGTTGAACTGAACTGATTGAAGCTGAATTGAAATGACATATGTATGTATAGATATTTACTCTCTTTATATCTCGAAAAATTTGCAAATTGCAGCCATTTAAAGTTCGTATTTTGCAAATTGCAGCCATTTAAATTTTTTTTTGCAAATTGCAGCCCAAAAGTTCATATAAATTGTAAATTGCAGCCCGATTCAATTTTTTCATCGGTTTACAGGTTCAAAAATCTTTGGTTATGGTTTTAGGGGTCATTTTAGCAAACCCGAAGTGAGCCGGAATTAGCAAAAAAAATAACGTAAGTATCTCGTTTTGTGTAACATAAATGTATCGATTTGTGGGAAATTGTAAATATGAGACGCTTACGTTATTTTTTTGCTAATTCCGAGCTCAATTCGGTCCTTAAGAACTAATATGACCCCTAAAACCTTAATTGAGGATTTTTCAACATGTAAACCGATGAAAAAATTGAATCGGGATACAATTTACAATTTATATGAACTTTTGGACTGCAATTTACAAAAATAAATTTAAATGACTGCAATTTACAAAATATAAACTTTAAATAGCTGCAATTTGCAAATTTTCCTTATATCTCTAATCTCTAAATTTTCATTTCCACCTACCAAACACCACATGAGAGTTCTAAATTTTCATTCCATTTATCTAGTCCGTTGCCCATGACTTTCTAATTTCTAGTCCCTCCACCAACTCTCCGACCCTTTTCTCTCTTCTGTTAAGGTTTGAGATGAATCGGAAGGCAAAAATAAGAACCATAACTGCATTAATATCTCATTTTCTTTTACTCATTCTCGCCGGGTTTCTTTTTCCGGCTCCGGCAAAGAGCATCCGGCTCCCGGATCGAATGCCGGAATTGACACCTCCCGCCAACCAGCCCTTGAAAACCGCCGTGTTTGCTCTTGGTAGTTTCTGGAGATCTGATGCTATTTTTGGTTGCTTGAATGGTGTGGTTCGCACCACCGTCGGCTACTCCGGTGGCTCTAAGTCTAATCCTGAGTATCGCAGTTTGTCCGATCACGCTGAATCTGTACAGGTCCTTTTCTTCCTTTTTATCTGTCATCTTCTCATAATTTTTACTTCGTGTATTTAAATATTTTTTTGTTTAATGTTTGTGGTATATAATTATGTTTGGGTATTGGATATTTATTTTGTAAAGACTTAGCTTCCTCCAATAATTTGACATTCTGTCCATGCTCGAGGACCAGCAAAATCTAAGCCCAACCTTTGACATTAATGGACAATCAACCCAAATTCAATCCAATCAAACCAAATTATCTGACAACCAAGACAGCAATAGGGCAGTAGTAAAATCACAATAATACCAACAATAATCGGAAGAAACAACAATGATCAACATACGGATTGTATGTGGAAAACCCCTGCGATGTGAAGGACCATAGGACCGTTTAAGGAGTCCACCCTAGCTTCTCTTATTGATAATTAAGGGTAAAATAAGGTGTTGTAACCATGAAAATAATATAGAAATTAGGGCAAAAATACAATACTCCATTGTAGATCTCATAAAAGTTGTGACGCGTTTACGGCTGCCCTAGAAGCGTATTTCGCCACCACCGGTACGAGGCTCTTAGTGACGAATGCTCCCCAAGGGTAAAACATCTACCTTCCAACTCCGTACCCCGATTGGAAGGTTGGAATTACTTCAAGAACTGCTGAGGTCTCTTTAGGAATGACTTTGTATTTATTGTGTTTAGGGTTTCACAATACTTTTTGTGTTTATAGGTTATGAAAAGGAATCAAGAATAAGGAAACAAAACCCGGCCAAAACCGAGTTCTCGAACCCTTGCCCAGTCGGGCGTGACTAATGCAGGCCAAAAATCTTGATTTTAGGCTCCGCCCGGTCTGCTCGGGCAAGACAGCCCTACCGGGCGCGCGGGGTAGAAAACAATACGGAGTAGTTCGAAGCCTTGCCCGGTCTTCCAGGGCAAAGCTGCCCCGGGAGGGCAAGTGCGATACGACAACTACGGAGTCAACTATCTTGACGAGTAGTCTACTTCTCACCGCCCTACCCCCCTTGCCCTGAGAGGACAAAGCAGGATAAAGAGGCTTATCATCAAATAGCTTAATACAATCGATCGACTTGAATCTTTTGACTTGCATTACTCCCAACACTCCGGTGGCTCTAAGTCTAATCCTGAGTATCGCAGTTTGTACGATCACGCTGAATCTGTCCGGGTCCTTTTCTTCCTTTTTATTTGGCATCTTCTCATAATTTTTACTTCTTGTATTTAAATATTTTTTTGTTTAATGTTTGTAGTATATAATTATGTTTGGGTATTGGATATTTATTTTGTAAAGACTTAGCTTCCTCCAATAATTTGACATTTTGTCCATGCTCAAGGACCAGCAAAATCTATGCCCAACCTTTGACATTAATGGACAATCAACCCAAATTCAATTCAATCAAACCAAATTATCTGACAACCAAGACAGCAATAGGGCAGTAGTAAAATCACAATAATACCAACAATAATCGGAAGAAACAACAATGATCAACACACGGATTATACGTGGAAAACCCCTGCGATGTGAAGGATAAAGACCACAGGACCGTTTAAGGAGTCCACCCTAGCTTCTCTTATTGATAATTGAGGGTAAAATAAACCCGAATCAGAGTACACAAGGTTTAACACCCACCCAGTGCCGTCTCGGACATTTTTGGGGCCGAGAGCAAAAATCGGAAAAGGGGCCCTAAACAACGAAGACTATACATAATCAACCAACTAAATATTTTATCCTTATACTGTTGGATTAATTATTCGAATTATTTGTTTATTTTTCTAGCCACCATATCGAGGTGCCGAACTGCCAATGTGCCATAAAAAAAGAGATGAGAGGAAATGAAGGCATGATAAAAAGTACGAAGTACTACGTATTTGCATGTTGTGGGTATAAATCTGAAAGAATAAATAAGAAAACTTATAATGTAATGTAGATGAATATTTCTTATATTTATCTATTTTAAAAAATCAAATTTATTTACTGTATTTAAAAAAAACTTAGATTATAAAGAAGTTTGCTGATGATACCACAAGTCTAGATTGACGTTAATAGCAAAAAATTCCTTACTATATGATAAGTGTATAGATATACCTGACAATATAATCGAAATTTCCACACCATTTGATGGGCTTGGCATTAACTTTATGAGATCAGGGCCGTTGATTAGCTGGGCCCTGTAACAAATTTCCCCAATTCTTTATAATTCTCTTTCTAAAGTTCTCTCTCTGAAAACAAGTTTTGAATTGATTGTATTCACCTTTAATGGAGTTCATCATCTTCAAGCTCTCAACAGTCTAAAATTTATTAATGTGTGGCCTATCAGCGGGGCATGTCACTTATGCTGCTCCCCCTAATAGCCGGCCCCGCACCCACCACCAACAACGAACAACTAGAGATCGAAATTAGAGAGCAAAATAGTAGAATTCACCCAAAAGACAGAACTGAAGACAATTGTGACCAAACTAGAGCTTAAAACGGTGATCCAACTGTCCTAAATGAAGCCCTTCATGTCAGGAGTAAACTATCAAAAATTTGAGCAGGATCCAATGGTGAAAACTTTGACAACAATCAGTTTTGGAGAGGCTGCCCACAAAAATCCAAAGGTGGAAGCTCTTTACAGAACCCTCACTCTCTCTCTATTTTGTGTGCATAATATCTTCAGCCACTAGTTGCCTACGTGGTCACTTGTTTACCACAAGATTTTCCATCTAAAGCTTCCAAGAGAAACCTTAAAAGTCATCCCAAAATCTTCTAGGATGAGCCACAACTTAAGTCCCTAAATTGGACTTAATTCAAGCTAATAAAATGAACCAAGTAAATGGACCAAAAGAAGCTACATCTTACTACCAATTGGGCTGGACCCCATTACAAAAAAGGCCTCCTTCGAATTGCTATCCACTTCTACATGGAAATCGAGATAGGATTCTAGCATAGGTTGTTAGGTTATTCAAATTTTAAAACTCCAAGAAATACCTTTTGAATTTATGATGCACATTCTATTAGATAATGACATGTGATTTCCCCATGTTAATAATGTTTCTAAATAGGCTGCAAGTTTCTTTCAATTAACCCTTTAATACCCCCAAGGCCCAAGTTGAATCATTACTTTGAGAAAGAACAAAGTTTTATCAGCAAAGAATCACCTGGTGTCTTGTTGAGATCTTTAAAACTGCTACCATGTTTAATGTGTGTACGTGGTTTGTCAATTATTTTGGAGCTAACAGTTAACATTTTGAAATTCTCTTATGATGTCCTTCATGACATTTTTTAGCCTCCTCATTAAACACTCTGATATCACTTTGTATGAAGTGCTGCATAAGTTGGTTGGCTGAAACATTGTTACTAATTGTGGCCATGTCTTCATTGGAATGAGTGTCATGTATGTCTCATTCATTTCCTGAAGTAGGTACCCACATTTGAGGAAGTTCATCACTGTTCATTTCACAAGATATTGAAATCCATTTTTTGCGAATGTTAGGGGAATGCCATTGGGTCTTGGTGGAAAATTGTTTCTTTGATCTATTTCATAGAAAAAGGTTTATCTTAAAAAGTAAAGTGAGCATTAGTTAAAATAGGAGCATCCTCATGAGTCGTGGCTATTACTTCGTTGAGGAGATTTGCGAGGCAGTGAAGAGATCTATGATCTAAGTAATATTGGAGGAACTCTTGCTTTATTTTTTTTCCCTTCCGGTGCTTCACGAGCCATCTCTTTTCTTTAACACTTTATTTATTCCTAATTTTTAAAAGCTACACATATTTAAAAGAACGAGGTGATTTGGTCTCCTTCGGCAATCAGTCTTACAATGTGCTTCTCGGATAGGTGACATTTTCTGTAAGTTGATTAGTTATTCCCATAAGATAAACTTGTTGGCCTTCCTTCAATCTAGATGATTATCCTTTTTTAAAATTTAGGCACCATTGTTTGCAAGCCTTTATTGTTGCTCCAAGTTTTCATCTTATAATGCCTTGTTTATCCAAATCTCTTCTTCATTCAGTTTCTTGCTTTTTCACCATAATGCTTTTTTAGGACTTTTCTTTAAGTATTCTAGGCTCCAGATAGTATTATTATGTTTATATTAATTCAGTGTTCACTCTTAAAACATTGTAATTTTAAAATGAAGCTCTTTAAGGAGCAAGTAATTATTGAAATCCAAGCTTCCTACCCAATATTGCCTATCTCTTTAATACCTACGTGTTGTAAGTTTTTATATATGTTGTGCCACCACATGTTTCAAAGCACCCTATCGACTTGCAATTGATTTTTTTTTGTCTTTGATCCATTTGTACTCGCCTCGACTTGCAACCCTATCAACCCTTGTCTCCGCTCTTGTCGCATATATCCAAGAGTGTCCATTATCCTTGTTTTCGCTTGTGTTGTTGCTCACTTGTCTAAAGTCCTCGTTATGCTAAATGAAGGCTAATCTCTCCACTCTAATTTGTGCTATAGGCTTTATCTCTTTGATTATTCCTTCTCATTGTTTTTTTAAACCATGTGAAGGCAACTCCATGAAATGAGATATCTAAAAGTCTATAGTATTTTCCAATTGATGAATGCATGTGCCCTTTGTTATTAATAGGTTTCCTCCGAGCTTTCGGTAATTGGCTGAAATTGTTAGTTGTCACTAACTTGCTAGGTGAGGCCAAATTAAGCTTCTTAGAGTTCTCTTTTAACTATGTAAAGGGGATCCATGGATGCACAACTATTAGAAATTAATCTTTAATTTGTCCGAATTGGTACAAAAAATCCTTGATATATATATATATATATTTTCATTTCATAGTATTGCTACTTCAGTCCTAGAACTTTAACAAAGCCACAATCCATTTAATTCGTCCATCCCACTACAATCTGACAACCATCAATGAGAAAATGGGTTTCAGAGCATTAATATTGTACTTGGTTTTAGAGATACAATTGTTGAGAAAGCCAACCACTTAAGTAAATGAATTGTAAGGTTAGTGGCTTTGGGCTCGCTTCGGTTTGCCTCTTTGAAGTGAGGCACACAAATAATACAATTTAAGAAATTTGCTTACGTGGGCTTTAGGTTCGCATCTCTTAGAGTAAAAAAGCCATTCTATCCTAATCGCCTAGCGCCTAAAGACCTCTACAATTCCTACTTAGCATTTTCATTAGTGAGCGATGAGCTGCATAGATGTAGCTTCCTCACCTAAATCTTTTGCAACGGGCTGTAGGTGCTTGATCTCCACCCATTTTAGAATCAAAAGTGCTCTTCCTTATGACCATGTGTCTTCGCTAAATCTTCCTCCTCTTTCTTGGTTCCTTGTCACTTGTTCCTTACTTGGTCCTCTATGGCTCTGTTTTGCGATTTGATTTTTTATTGCTCCTTGGTCCTCTATGGCTCTGTTTTGCGATTTGATTTTTTATCTTCTGAGTTCTTCTTTTAGTTGTTTACCTCTAGAGGTGCCTTGATTAACGGCTTAAGAGGAGTTTGTAGGTGAAGAAATGGATATTGGGCTGCAATCTCTCTTCTCTCTCTCTCTTTTTGGGTGCTTTTTTTTTTTTATTTTTTTTATTTTTCGTGTTTTGGATTTTGTGGTGTTTAGGTGGGCTTTCATGCTGTTGGTGCAAGTGGATCTTTTTTGGGTTGGTAGGGCATACTAATCTATTGTGGGCCTAAAGCTAGATCCAAAGGTTAAGTCTCCGAAAAAGGGTTAGGGTAGGTTGGCATTTTTGGTAATGGAGGTGGAAGGTGGGAGATAATTGGGTAATGTTGGATTTATGTTTAGTTTAGGGTGAGTATTTGAATGCTGAAGAGGGAGTTTCTTAGCAAAGTTGGCTGGAAGGTATATGGCAAAGGAATGAAATCAATTAATTGCCTTTAAACATGGGACAAGAAGTATAAAAATACCAAGTGAAGTTTCGGAAGGAGAACAAGAATATCCCTTAGGGCTATTATTATGGTGTTAACTTGGGAAATTAGGTTTAAGAATTTAGGAGGATATTGGGAAGGGAAATCTCTGTCAGTTGGAGTTATATAAAAGGGTACTGTGGCGTCGATGGGCCTTCCATTTCCTTGAGCCTTTCCCTTGTGGCTGTCAGAGGTGCAAAGAGTTATGATTGAGCTAACATCTCTTCCTTCTTGTTTGGCCCGAATTAGGCTGATTTCAGGTAGACTGAAGGGGGAAAAGATCATTCCACTTTCTTTTTTATAGGCACACTAATGATTTCCACAGTTTCATACTTTGAAGCAGCCTTGTTGAGCTGTATGGATAAATATTTCATTGGTTCTTTGTGGGAGGAGATGGCTATGTTGCGAGGGTAGTTAATGCTCCGCCTCTCCGAGAAAGGTTTCTTCCAATGGTAGTTGGTATCATTTCTGTCAGTGTCTGATGAGTCTTGTCATAAATTTTTAAGCATTTCCCTTCCAGATTCTCAATGTCTGTATTTGGGAGGACACGGAAGGCTCCTCCTAGATACATTCACTAGTGGGTAGGGTGGAGATCTTTGATGTAATTGATGTTATGGATGAGGTTGAGGTTTGACTTTCTATTTTCTCCACTTGCTTAACTAATAAGCTTATTTCTGAATGCATGTTCCTTCACTTGCCTGCAGGTAAAGTGTGAAGGGAATTTTCAAACAGGTAAGGTGTTAAGGGAACTTTCAAACTTTTCCCGACATAAGTCAAGGTGGTGGATTTTGGTAATTGTAGATGAATAACTTGTCTTTTATGACCTATCCTTCCACAAGTCGAGCACAAAATAAAGACCTCTTTGTATCTGATATGGATCCACTTGAAGCAATCAGTTTAGAATTCATAGTAGGAACTTGCGATTAAGGGAGATCTAGGGGAACCTATCTCCGCTTTAGAGAAACAAATTTATACCCAGTCGTCTCTGCATTTTTCGGCTGGGGAAGGGGAGGGGGGCTGCTTCGGGGTGGGAGTTAGGGATGGTGGGCTGTTTCCGGGGTGAGGGTTTGGTAGGGGGGCTGTTTTGGGGTAGGGGACAGGGAAGGGTCGGTTGACACAAGTCCAGTGACCTAGTGTAACAGGTTTGGTTATCTGGTAGGCTTGATAAAAGTAAATACCCCTAAAGCTGAGATTATTCAAGAATAATACATAATTAGGATTATGAAAGGAAAATTGCCCAAATTTGGGATTAGTAAAACCAAAATTTCCTAACTATATGTTCTTTGTTTCTTTTGGGGTTCATATTCTTTTCTTTTTTTTTTTTTAAAAAAAAAAAATTTATGCTTCTTGAATTTAGCCTTTATGTTCATTGGGTGCGCAAATGAATATTTGTAATTTCGAAGGGAAACTTGCGGATTATGCGTCTACAATATTGTCTCTATCAAGGATGTGTTGGCTACGAAGAAGAATTACTAACCTACTTCCAACCTATGGCTTCGTTTGTAATCCAGTTGTACTGGATTGTTTTTCTAGAGAAGTCTCTTTAGTCTATGACCTTCCCCACCACTGTCATTTGGTACAATTTGACACCATGCAATATATTTTTGGCCCCATTCTCCTGGGGGCATTGAGTAACTTATTAAGTCTGGGGATGGATTCGGGTAGGCTTTGACACAAATATGTTACGGATTATGGAGTTTTGTTTCTTCATTTTCATTATGTATGATTATTGGGGAAGGAGTTGTTCAAGGGGTGAAATTGAAGGGAGTGCTGTAATTGCATATTGCATAATTTTTGTACTACATATGAGGTATTGGCTTTGACCCTAATGTGGGATTTAGTTTCCAAAATTGCTAAGATCTTTTTTTTTTCCTTGGGGGTGGGGGTGGGGAGGAGGATTGAGTGGAAAGATTCAACTTCATGACATATTAAGCTCTTTTGAAATTGAAAACCAAGAAAACAGTGGATTGATGCATTCAACTTTGGTGTCAATAAAATAGAACTGTTGGGAACTAGGTGGTGTTCACTTTAATTCCATTGCTATCTCTTATCATGGCGAATGTGGGTTTTCTTTTATATATCTGTTACGTACTAGATTTTTTTTTTTTTTTCATGATTTTTAGATTGAATATGATCCCAGAGGTATAAGCTTCCGAGAACTGTTGGAGGTCTTCTGGTCTAGTCATGATTCAAGGCAGGTTTTCGGCCAGGGTCCTGATGTCGGTAACCAGTACAGGTGAATTTTTGTGCCCCGTCAGAAATGGACTTGCTTCATGCCTAATAAATTTCTTATCACTCAGAGAACTCTTTGGTGTTGACAGATCTGTCATCTTTACCAATGGTAC
Organism: Chenopodium quinoa; assembly: GCF_001683475.1. Taxonomy (NCBI): domain Eukaryota; kingdom Viridiplantae; phylum Streptophyta; class Magnoliopsida; order Caryophyllales; family Amaranthaceae; genus Chenopodium; species Chenopodium quinoa. The sequence continues at coordinate 14,651 of NW_018743966.1, forward strand.
GAGTGAATCTAGATTGGCAGCCGCCACTAAGGAAAGGGAGCAGACTAAATCAAAGAGCAGTATAGTTACAACCCAAATTCTACCCCTAGGAACCTTTTATCCTGCTGAACCTGAGCATCAGGTATTGCATGTTTTGCTTACTCTATGAAAACAAGATTTGCAATAAATGTTGCTTCTGTAGGTTGTTAATGAGCCATCTGTATGGTCCATAGTTACTCTTCAGTGTTAGATTTTATTATTCCCTTGAACTGTAGCTGATTAGATGCCTTGCAAAATTTACAGAAATTTGAGCTCAAAAGAAATCCTTTTCTTCTTCACTTGATTGGCAATTTGCCAGAGGAGGAGCTCGAGAAGTCAACCTTGGCTGCAAAAATGAACAGTTATGCAGCAGAACTCTGTCCTCGAAGGATTCAGAAGCAAATTGATGCCAAGATTAATGACATTATTAGTAAAGGCTGGCCTGTTTTGAGGGAAATATAATATTCATGCTGTGTACCATACAGCACAGCAGGATTCCCTTACCCCCATTGAGTTTGACAAGTTAATAAGGTTATAGCGATTCAGATATGAGTACCAGTTAAATAATGTGTTTGATTGTAGATGATCTGATACTAGAAGCTTTGACTGCAGGTCAGAAATTTATCCTTCAAGGCACTCTAATTAGAGCAAATTAGCAATGTAGGTAGGTTACCTGCTGAAATTTGTTGTAGAATAGGGTTTCTTGTGGAATGCATGTATATCTCCTGTCAAATGTATTGTTACTGTTGTACATGCTCTATGCACCTGATTGTTTGTAGGAGTACTAGTAGACTTGTAGTGCTTATCAGGATTCAATATAATATGCGTATCAATCATTGTCCGTGGCAACCTTTGCTCACATAAGCAATGGACATCATTCTTAATTATTTATCGTAGCTACAATGCACATATTTTGAAAGGACATTAATGGTTATGGGAACCTGCTGATGGTGTTTTGTATGATAAGTTATAGTTTTTGTTTATTTATTTATTTATATTTATTATTATGTTATTCTTATCATTTTTTTATTTAGTGAAAGGTAAAATAAAATACTACACTGTGGATTAATATTTTAAATACTAAACTTATTAAGTTCGCTGTTTTAAATAAATAGATATAAAATGTGCATTGACAAGCATGAAAGTCTAAGCATTGCTATTAAAAAAGAATGTAATTAGTAATTACATAAAGATTATTATTCATTATATTAATCCTTTGTTCTATTTTAATTGTAAGCATTTTTTTAATGATTATTTTATTTGCGAATTACTTCTTGAACACCTGAATTTCCCAATACACAATAATTAGACTAAACCCTCGTGTTTAAATAAATGAAACGTTTTGACTTTGAAGAAAGAAAAAGTTTTTTTGGGACTATTAGGGCTTGTTCATATTTACTGAACTGAGTTGAACTGAATTGATTGGACTTGAACTGAACTGAATGAATAGAGTAATGAATTTTTTATGAGTGAAGAAAATTAAGATCTGAACTGAAATTAAATTGATGTGAACAGGCCTTAGTAAAAAAAAAAAAGGTAGAGATCATATTATTAAAAAATAAACACGGGTTACTAAAATAGGAAACGTTTTATTTAAAAGGGAGTAACACTACATTATATTTTAATTTTTTTTTTCTTCACATCTGAGAGTAGAGGGGGAGGTTAGGGAATACCTTTACTCCATGACATAATTGTAGTTTAGTAAGACTCGAACTTGTGACTTAAATTCACAAGGCGAGTTCCAAAGTAACACTTTAACCGGAGAGGCGTGTCTAAGCCACAAATACACAAAACACAATTCCACACATTCAACAATTTACACAGATCCAAGCCATTGCTCTCTCGTAACGAAGCAAAAAGACGGAGAAGGGGAAAATAGAGTCGTCAGGAAGGAAGAGGAGGAAGGAGGGTTCAATCGACGAAGAGAAAGGGAAACACCATCGCCGTCATCAACGCGAGCAGAAGAAGTCTAAGGAAATGGCAACGAAGCAGCAAGTTAGGGCATCCCACATCTTGATTAAGCACCAGGGTTCTCGCAGAAAGGCTTCCTGGAAGGATCCAGAAGGTCGCGTTATCCTTAATACTACCAAAGAATCTGCTATCTCTCAACTCAAATCTCTTCGAGACGATATTCTTTCTGGAAAGGCCAACTTTGAAGATGCCGCTTCTCGAATCTCCGATTGCAGCTCCGCCAAGCGTGGCGGCGATCTAGGTCACTTTCCCTTTTTCTCTTCTTTTTCCTCTTGATTGTGATTTTTTTGGTGCTGTTTCTCTGTAAAACCCTGTGAAGATGATCTTGCTATGCGTGGAAACCCTAGCTATTTGTTGTTGTTGTTGTTGTTTTTTTTTTTTTTTTTTTTTTTTTTTTTTTACTGGAATTTGTTCGATGTTACTGTTAGCTACTTATTAGATTTGTTTTGATATAATTTCAAGCATATTAATGGTTGATATAATTCTTTCGTTTTATGAATAATGAAACATGTCAACTAAATAGAAATAAAAAAGTACTTGATTCTCATTTTAATGCACTTCATCTGCAAATTATACACAAGTTGTGTGGGTTGATTTTATGTAGAAAGCTGGAAAATAATAATACTCAAGGATTTATTTAAAGGGAGTTAGTGGTGAGAAAGCCCACACCACATAATAGGAAGAGAGTGCGGAAAAATAAAGCTAATGGGAAGTTCCACATAACTTGAGTTGGGTGGGTTAAGTTTCAATTTTAAGTAACAAGAAGATTTTTTGTGGATGTCTAAAAAGGGAATCAATGAAGGTATTTTGAAGGTGGAGGATGTTTGACTCCAACAACAGTATTGATATTGTTGTGCGTACATTTATGTATGAAGATTTGGGTAGTTTTGTAATTGTAAATAATGCATTCAATTGAGTACTTTTATTGTTCAAGTTGAACGTAAGTGCACTTTATGAAGAAATGAAAGAAGGAAGGGATTTACTTATCTGAATGCAATAAACTAATATTTATATAATTATTATATTAGTATGCTTGGTCCTTGAATCTATCATCAATTGGATCCAAGGATGCTAAGATAACAAAGTATGTCTTATGTTGTATGCCCCTAGAATTAAGAGTTACTCGTGGAGGTCGCATGTGATAGGAATCTTATTATAATAGTGTATAAGGCGTGACAATCCTATATTTCCTTCGCTTGATGTGATGAATGATGATTGATGAATCACTTGCCAAATTTTGACAACTTTGAAATAGTTGAAACACTTTTCGGTTTTACTTTAATACTTTATGTATTGTAGTATCTTATTTGATTTCAACCTCACCCTTAAATTCATTCTTAGGGGGTGTTTGGTATAGGAATTTTAGATGTAGGAAACGGATTCAATTAAGCGTTTCAAATTGTAGTTGTTTGATATGTGTTAAAAGTAACAAATACTCTCTCCTAAGAGTAACAAAATCTCCCAATTTTTTACCCTTGACAAACTAGTGGAAACAAACTACGTTTCCTTACTCAATCACTAACTACTCAAATTGTTTCCATTCTACTAGAATACCAAACATATACTAAAGGTAATGTATATCATTACCCTTTCCCCTACTTATTTGAATCCTTTCCGTTACATTTACAATATTTATACCAAACACTTCCATAATGTTTAGATGAACATAAATCCATCAGCCCCCCTCATCCGTTTCCTCTACCATTGTCATTAATTCTCTACCTCCATTAAGGATTGTCAATTTTCATCCTCTCCTCCCACAAGCTTCGTTTTCACCAATCCCAAGCTTCACATTCACCTTCACCTTCACCAAAACCCACATCCCTCACCAAATCCCACACTCTTTTCCCAAACAAGTGCCCACTTTCGAAAGCTCCTAATATTAGGCAAACATTACTGGATTTTTTGTTTTCTATCCCTATCTTCTCCTTAATGTAGTTACTTCTCTCTAGCTTTACCTGTTTATGATTGGTGTACATACTATGGTGCTTTTGATGTGATGGATTTAAGGGTTATTGTTGGTGGTTTATGCCTTTTCATGTTACTTCTCTCTAGCTTTACCTGTCTATGATTGGTGTAGATACTATGGTGCTTTTTCTAGTGGTTTGTGGTGGGTTACTGGCTGTGGGTATGTTTTTGGTAAGTTGTGTGGGGCGGTTGTGACTATGCTAATGTGTTAATGGTGTGGAAGTGTGGCAATGGTTGATCTGATATTGAGGTTAATGGGGCTGTTGGTGCTTGTCACTATCGGTCTAAGGTATGGCTTTCACATTTTTTACTGGAAAATTTGTACCTGAAACAATGATTTTTTTTTCTTCCCAATTTTAGGCCTTATGGATATTAATTTATCTCTTCTCGTCATTACATAGTTTATAAGACGATTGGTTTGCATTTTGATTAGAGTTGTATCCTATAGCTATGATTCTTCCATGTCTCTATAGTGCATTGGTGGGGCGTCGGTGGCAGGCAGCGGGTTTTGCTATTTCTATATGTTTTGTTATGAAAAACTGGAAGAAGTGTGGTTTTAAAATATTTTCATATAACTTGCCAAATTAATTCTCTGTTATCTCTTAGGCAAAGAAAAAGTTGTCACAGTAAAGATTTACACTCTTTCTTAGATAAAGTTCGTTAAATGATTGATAGGCCCCCTTTGGAACAGAGTAATAAACCTGCTGGTTACCTTATAATTTGTTTGATAAAGAACTACTTTAATGAAGACTTTCCAGATTAAAAAGTGAGACCTGCCATTTAGCTTAGCATTGATTAAAAGTGAGATTAGTGGTCATTGCATTACATGTTTTATGTAAAAAACGAATTAAGCGAATTGTTTAACTATGGAATGAGATGAGATAATATGTGTATTGGATCCATGAACTTAAGCTATGAATTAAGCTAAGCCAATAGTTGACCCCTCCTTCACTTTTAAGAGGTTAATAGTTTCACCTTACAACTATTATAACAGACTACTATACCTTTGCTCATCATCATGTATATGGATGATAATTGTTAAACTTTTCATTATTGCATTGGTTGTTTAGTCCCTCCTTTTATTGATCTCTATGCAATCTTCCTCTCCATGACAGCATCCACAGAATACTAAAAAGTAAAAAGTATATTAGTCGTTCTCTTGATGATCTTTCTCCTCCAATAGTGGAAGCTGACATATTCTATTTATTCTAATTTAGTATATAGGGGTGATTAGTAACGAAACATTTGACAGAAATGGATGATTTATATAAAAGGGTTTAGTGACAGTAATGAAGTAATCAATTGAGATTGAAATGCTGATGTTATTGAGAATACATTAAAACTTAAAAAAATAGAAGAATAATAGTACTCCGTATGAAGGTGAAAAGTTGAATATATTCTCAGATTTTATTTTTTATTTTTGGTCAGTTACAAACTTCATTAGTATGGAAAATAAATTATAGCTACTCCATCTATAATTATGGACATTGTCAGTTACAAATATATTTTGGGCCATTCATTAAGACCATTGAATTATTTAGCATAATTCAAGGTAAAAATTAATCTATGATTAATGAATCAAATAATGACTTGGTGGTAAAAATTGCTATTGTTATCACACTGACATGCAATTGCTTATTTGGTGATCTATCAATTACTAAAGTGACACATGGCAGAATAATACTCCTTGCTTTGTAGTTTTAATAATACTATTGACTATTGATTGATTGATTGATGTGAAGAGTTTAAAGTTATTGTGGAACTGTTACTTTTGAAAACTTAAATATGTTTTCTTACTAGAATTATAACTTACAAGCACAATTGACTGATCTCAATGATTGCAAATGAATAGTTCCTCGTGTATATTGTGCATGCTATGTATGTTTTGGTATGTTCTTTTATTTTATTGTATACACTATGAAAGGTTGTGCATCTATATGATTTTTCTTTAAAATGGTTCTCGCTGTATCTATGTGCTTTAGCGATGTTCAAGGAATTGGTCCAAATATCTGAATGTTTTCAAAATGATCAAGTGTACTCAGAGCCTGTCATGATCTAGACCTTTCAATTCCATGGATGTATTTGCAGGTCTTTTTGGTCCTGGTCAGATGCAGAAGCCTTTTGAAGAAGCAACATTTGCTCTAAAAGTTGATGAGATAAGTGACATTGTCGAGACTGACAGTGGAGTCCACATCATCAAGAGAACAGAGTGAGTTGCTCAAGTGAAACAATTACCTACCAATGTTGTTCAGCCTGCCTGCTGTTCTAATTGTGTGTTGTTTAATTGACTTGAAATTTTCAAGAAGATAAGTGCCTTTGTTCTGATGAACTCTAGATGGGATTTAAAGCTGGACCATGTTGATCCAGTGATAATGGTTCTTTACTTTCACATGCTTGGTTTCTTTTTTGTTTGAAAAAACTACTGTAGCTTGTTCCTTTTTTTACTCCTATTTTATCATTAAAGATTTGGTCCTTTTCTTTATTGATAGTAACTCATTCCATTCTTTTTGTTACCCATTGGCCAATTCGTTTCCTGAAACTTTCTACGTTGCCAAAATTTACCCTTTATTGTCATAATCTGAAGTTGGATAAAGAACATAATGGATATACCTAGATTTGATATTGCATTGAAAATTTGAAGGACATTACAAATTTGCTTTGTTGATACTCAAAATGTTCTTATAACTAGGGCGGAAAGCTCGCGAATTGCCTAATGGATATAGCATGTAATGAAAGATTCTTATATATTCATGATATAAAGGCTGATATTCTTTGAATTAGAAAAAAACTGAAGTTGATTTTACTTAAAATAAAGGCAAAATTAAAACTTATAATCCCACTTTTGACTCATGTTCTCAACCCTAACCTACCCTTGCGTATTTTGGAGATAATTTCACCTTTATACTCTATTATCAAAATGAGCCTTTTACCTCTTAGTGAAATTGGTAACTTGTTTAGAAGGTATTTTTCTATGTGTTGTTTTCTAATTGGTTATTATTAAAAAAAAAAGGGAATAAACAAAAAAAAAGTGGGTGGTACCATCCAATTTGCTTTAAAACGGTCAATTTACCCATTCAAAACTTGCACCGATTTCGTGAACTCAAACCTACCACAGACATTTACGACAATATTTATCTGTTATATATGATTCCAAAAGGCATTATATGACCATGAGATGTATTCCCTAGGGCCTCAAGACTTTTCGCCACCGGCCCCGTGTCCTCCGAAATTCCTCAAAAAGCGTAAATAATAGCCTTTAATATTGGAATTTTTAGAACTTTTTTCGCCTGAAAAAAAAATTGCCTAGATGTTTACTATGATCCCTAATACCCACCGAGAGTATAATTAGGTGGGTGAAACCATCCAATTAGCCTTAAAACGGTCAATTTACCCGTTCACAACTTGCACCGATTTCGTGAACTCAAGCCAACTACAGACATTTATGACAACATATAATGATCATAAATGGTTCCAAACGCCATTATATGACCCTGATATGTATCCCCTAGGGCCTCAAGATTTTTCTCCACCGGGCCCCGTGTCCTCCGAAATTAAGCGTGGATAATAGCTTTTAATTTTTGAATTTTTTGACCTTTTTTCGTCCGGAAATAAAAATTGCCAAGATGTTTAGCATGGGCCAAAATACCCTCCAAAAATCCAATTAGGTGGGAGGAACCATCCAATTTGCCTTGAAACGGTCAATTTACCCTTTCTCAACTTGCATCGATTTCGTGAACTCAAACCTACCACGGACATTTACGACAACATTTAATGGTCATATATGATTCCAAACAGCATTATATGACCCTGAGATGTATCCCCAAGGGGCCTCAAGACTTTTCGTAATCGGGCCCCATAACCTCCAAAATTCCTCAAAAGCGTTCAATTTTGGA
>NW_018743967.1:0-31074 GCF_001683475.1 Chenopodium quinoa
TGTTGAGTCCCTTAGGTTTTGATTGATAGTTTTGAATGATGACAAACAGCTAAGGGAAACAGGTCTTTGAAAGTGTTCAATACAGTTGGGGGAACCAACTAAAATAGAACACTGTTTTCCTAGATAAGTTATTGATTATATGAGTTATCTATTGAACTAACTTATCTATATACAGGAAACAGTTAGATGATAAATGTGCTATGTACTGGTGGGGAACCAGTATGAACCGTTTCCTTGACTGCTATGCGGAAAAGCAGTCACATACTCTTTATTGTGCATTAACCATGTTACATGTGCAGTAGTTGAGTTGATTCCAAGACTTGGAGCATAGAAGCCTTTCGAAGATATTTCGAAGAAAGATTGTTTGCTCATAATAGAAGTATTCAAGGAAGATTCAAGTCTTGAAGATTACATGAAGAAAAGACAATTTATGCTTTAATATGTTATCTAGGTTTTCATGTAATATGCTCCGTAGTATGCTTGCATGTTTGGGTTATATAAGTGCTTAAAAGTATATTGAAGTATGATATGAAATCTGGTACAAAGTTGGAACAGGTTTCATAACATGTTTCAATTCAGGGAACCAGGTCGGGGAACCAGGTTCACTGTACGAAATATTCGAGCTGCCGTTTTGGAAAAAGATTTTACAAAAAGATTTTTTCGAAAAGATTATTTTGAAAATATTTTGTGCAGCTGGAAATAAGATGAAATATTCTTGGTTACCTAAAAACTAGGAGTATTTATCTTAATTGATTCTATCTTTGTGATTAAATCAAATAAGATAAATACTTTCCTAAAATTACAATATATCTTATTCTCTAAGATTGTGTGATTTAAGGAAACTAGGTTTTAGGAATCTAAGCTTATATAAACTCATCTTATTTCACATATTTCGTGTGCCTCTCCAGAAATTAAAAAGAGCAATTATTTGAGAGCATATACTTAAGCACTAATCCCATTCATCAAGTCATATACAAGAGCATTCTAGTACAAAAACATTTTCTCTTAATTAGCTTCGTAGAAGTGAGATCAAAGGAGAGTTCTTGAATCTTGTATTGAGTCTTTAACAAAGGGGTTAAAGGCTGGGTGAGTGTTTGTGAGTTCAAACACATTGGGCTTACGAGTGTAAGTCGAGAGCACACTCGGAGTAGAGTGTGGGGTAGACTGGTTCCCGGAGTAGGGAAACAATAGAGTGTTCTTTGTCTTTGTTTTTCGGAGTAGATTAATAAAGGACTTAGGATAGGAGGACGTAGGCCTGAGTTGGATGAACCTCGTTAAATTTGTTGTGTTCTTTATTGCTTTGTTTTATTCCGCTGCATAAGGGAACCAGCACAACTGGTTCCTTACACATAATCCGAAAAGAAGCAAAAATCGCTAACGATTACTTAACACTCAATTCACCCCCCCTCTTGAGTGCCCATTGAACCTTCAATTGGTATCAGAGCCTAAGCTTCTCGAAAGAGTAACATCTAGAGGAGTTAAGAATGAGTACTCAAGAATTAAGTGCAATCGGTTATGACAACAAGTCACCCAAGTTTAATGGAAATAATTATGCTTGGTGGAAGAACAGGATCCAGAATGTTATCATGGGTATTGATTATGAATGCTGGCTCGTAGTTAAAAATGGTCCTAATATCATTCTCAAGACAGATGTTGAGGGGAACCAGGTTCCCAAGAAAGATAGCGAATTGGTCACTGCTGATTACAAGTTGCTGGAGAAGAATGCTAAGGCAATGTCAATACTACAACAAGCAATAGGTGAGACCGAAACAAATCGTATATCTGGCTGCAGTAGTGCTAAGGAGATATGGGACACCCTTGAACTTGCGTTTGAGGGAACCAGTGAGGTAAAACGGTCTAAAATTGATTTAATCATGTCTAAATATGAATTGTTTGCCATGAATAAAAATGAAAAAATCAATGATTGTTTTCGTAGGTTTATGACTATTGTAAATGATCTTAGATCTCTTGGTAAAAATTTATCTGACGAGGATCTTGTGAGAAAATTATTGCGTAGTTTAACAGATGCATGGACAGCCAAGGTAACAGCAGTATATGAAGCAAAGGATCTGTCTACCTTGTCTCTGGAACAGCTGATTGGTTCCCTTATGACTCATGAGATGCTGATTGACTCTAAGTCTGAGAAGGAACCAGCAAGAGGCATGGCGCTTAAGGGAACAGTAGAAGATGATGAAGATGAAATTAGCATGATTGCAAAAAGATTTGAGAGATCTCTTCGAGATCAAAGAAAGAATTTCAAAGGTAAGCATTTTAAAAACTATAAAAAATCTAACTCTAATTCTTCTTCTACAGGATGTTTCAAGTGTGGAGAAAAAGGACATCTTATTCGAGATTGTCCTAAGTGGAATGACAAACAGTCTAAATCCGGAGATAAACAAGCATACAAGAATGCCATGATAGCTTCCATGTGGGGAGACTCTGACTCAGGGTCAGATGAAGAAGAAGGATCACCCAACTCAGATGTTTGCCTAACTGCCTTTACAAACATCAAGGAAAACAACACTGGTCCAGGAACCAGAGGGGGAACCAGTACATTCAACAAATGCTTTATGGCAAAGAAGGATGTACTACATGAACGCAAGGTAAGCTTAGAGCAAATTAGAGAAGATATGCATGAATATGATAGAGAAAATATGCTTGCTTGTATTGATTCCTTACTAGATGAATGCTATAAATTAAGTGAAACATACATAATTTGCAAAAGAGAATTAAAAGAAAAAAGTGGTGAATGTAATATTGCTATTGCTAGCTGTGATCATCTAGAAGGAGTCTGTTATGAACTAAAAAATCAAGTAGCAGAACTAGAGGTTGAATTGGACAAGTGTAAAGTGGAACTAGAAAAGGAAAGATCGTTTGAACCAATTGATGATGAAGAGGATCTGACCTCCTGGTTCCCTAGAGACTTATCAACCACTAGTGATACTCTTGATTTTTCAGTAGCTATAAGTAAAGCAAATTCATGTACTAGAACTTCCTTGTTGAAGGCCTTTGAAACATTGGCTTACAACCTGGAAAATTCTCACAAGGAAATTGCTTCACTTAAAGCTGCACAGTTCACTGTTTCCCCTACAGGTACCAGTGTAGATGTCAGTAATATGATTGATAAGTATGAAAGTAATATTTGTGATTTGCATGCGGAAATCAATCAACTGAAAAAGGACAAGCAACCAGTGGTTGTTGACATGTCTATTGACCGTATGGTTTCAAAGCTTAATCTACAATTCGAAGCTTTAAAAAGTAACTTTGATTTTCTTAAAGAGAAAAACGAATTGTTGACTAAGACACTTGAAACCAGAGAAAAAGAACTTAATGATAGTCATAGACATGTGGAAAAATTATTGAATGCTCAAAAATCCTTAAATTACCTGACTTCATCAAGAGGAAACAGAGGAAAAGTTGGTCTCGGTTATACTAGACAGAGAACCAGGACTAACTGGTCTCCCAGAGAAACCACCTGGATCAAAGAATATCAACGAGGCAAGTATGTCATGACTAAAGAGATGCATGTGTGTTTTCATTGTGGTAAAAATGGACATAAGATACATGAATGTCCAGCTAAGAAAATTAGTGCTAATAAGAACAGCAAGGGTGCAAAGTGTGTTTGGAGAAGAAAGGATCAACAAGTTGTTAATATTGTTGAAAAGGGACCCAAGTATGTTTGGGTTCCTAAATCTAATGTTTGATTTGCTCTTGCAGGCTAGAGTGAAGGGAGACACCTATTGGTATTTGGACAGTGGTTGCTCAAGACACATGTCCGGGGATAAAGATCAATTCCTTTCACTAGTGGCCTTTGATGGAGGAAGTGTCACCTTTGGGGATAACAGCAAGGGAACCATCACTGGTTTAGGTAAGGTTGGTAAGACACTTTCTAACGCAATAGATGATGTTTATTATGTTGAAGGCTTGCAACATAATCTCCTGAGTATTTCTCAATTATGTGACAAAGGTAATAGAGTTGAGTTTCAAGCCAACCTATGTCACATAGTTAACTCACAAACAGGAGAACTTGTATGTGAGGGAACCAGGAAGCATGATGTTTACATCACCTTCTTAGATAAAATCCCTCAAGACAAGTCCATCTGTTTGAGAGCTGTTTCTGACAATAATCAATGGATTTGGCATAAGAGGTTTGGACATGCTAGCCTAACACTTCTAAACAAACTTAAAATACGTGACTTAGTTGTAGGCCTTCCTAACATTAAGTATGAAGCTGATAAAGTTTGTTCTGAATGTGTAAGGGGGAAACAGGTCAAAATTTCTTTTAAGCCTAAAACTATTATGAGTACCAGCAGACCCTTCGAACTTGTACATATTGACTTGTGTGGTCCCATGAGAGTACAAAGTCGAAGAGGTCATAGATATGTCTGTGTTATGGTTGATGATTATTCTAGGTACACTTGGGTAATGATGTTACACACAAAGGATGAAACGTTTGAAGAATGGGTAACATTGGTGAAACAAGTGGAGAACCAGCTCACCCACAAGCTGGTCTCGGTAAGATCAGACCATGGTACTGAATTTGATAATGCTAACTTTATTGATTATTGTAGGGAACATGGAGTTAATCACAACTTCTCAGCCCCTAGAACACCTCAACAAAATGGTGTTGTAGAAAGGAAGAATAGAACTCTTGAGGAGATGGCGAGGACGATGCTCATTGAGAGTGGTCTCCCAAAGAGTTTTTGGGGAGAAGCTGTTGACACTGCTTGCTATATATTGAATAGAGGTCTCATTAGACCAAAGTTAAATAAGACTCCCTATGAACTTCTTAAAGGTCGAAAGCCCAACATCACATACTTTCGTGTCTTTGGATGTAAATGTTATGTGCATAATAATGGGAAGAATCAACTTGATAAGTTTGATCCTAGAAGTGATGAGGGAATCTTTCTTGGATACTCTTCTCACAGCAAAGCATATAGAGTCTTCAATAAAAGGACTCTTTGTGTTGAGGAGAGTGTCCATGTCATTTTTGATGAATTTAACATGTCTTCTGAGATTGCGCAGGTACAACCTGATGAAGTGATTGGATTGATGGATTTCACGGGGAACCAGTATACTGGTCCCACGGATGAAGTGCAAGCAGATCTAGGCCTACCAAATACTCCACCAGATGATAATGATGAAGTGCCTAGAGAAGAAAATGAAGATAATGAGGACTCTGAAGGGGAACCAAGTCCTGATGGTTCCTCAAATAATAGACAGGTAATGAGTTCAGGGGGAACAGAAGAAGGTACCACCCCTGAACCTGAGGTAAGTAATGATAGAGGAAACAGCATGAATGTGAATCCTCCTGGCTCCTCAGAAGAAGGAGAGATCCATGAACATGCTGGTTCCCAACTTAATGAGAAAGCACAAAACAGTCTTAATTATAAAAGTTATAGATATCAATCTTCTCATCCCACTGATCAAATAATTAGTGATATAAATAAGGGGATTCAAACGAGAACAAATGTTTTTCAAAACTTTTGTGCTTTCTATTCTTTCCTGTCTAATGTAGAGCCTACTGACTATAAAATGGCATTGACTGATCCTGATTGGGTACTAGCTATGCAAGATGAGTTAAATCAGTTTCAGAGGAACCAGGTTTGGCACCTGGTTCCCCGTCCCAAGGAAAGATCAGTCATTGGCACTAGATGGGTCTTTAGAAACAAGTTAGATGACCTTGGTACTATAGTCAGAAACAAAGCAAGGCTAGTGGTGCAAGGGTACAATCAACAAGAAGGAATTGACTATGATGAGACGTTTGCACCAGTAGCTAGGCTAGAGGCTATTAGGATTTTAATTGCTTATGCTGCTCACATGAATTTTAAGCTGTTTCAGATGGATGTAAAGACTGCCTTCCTCAATGGATATTTAAAGGAAGAAGTATATGTGGAGCAGCCACCTGGTTTTGAAGATGCACTGTTCCCCCAACATGTGTACAAGTTGGACAAAGCATTATATGGGTTGAAACAAGCTCCGAGGGCTTGGTATGAAAGATTGTCAAATTTCTTGATGGCAAATGATTACAAGAGGGGAACAGTAGACAAGACCTTGTTCATAAGAACCAGGGGGAAACACTTGATTGTAGTACAAATTTATGTTGATGATATTTTATTTGGTGCTACTAATCAGGTTTTATGTGATGAATTTGCTAATCTTATGCAGAGTGAATTTGAAATGAGCATGATGGGAGAACTAGGATTCTTCTTAGGGCTGCAGATTAAGCAAATGGATGATGGAATAATGATCCATCAACAAAAGTACTTAAAAGAGTTGCTGAAAAAATTCGGCATGGAGAACAGCAAAGCTTATGATACACCTGTTCCCCCATCTACAAAATTAGATGCTGATCTTAAGGGAAAAGATGTTGAAGCTTCTCTTTATAGAGGAATGATAGGTTCTCTACTTTACCTAACAGCTAGTAGACCTGACATTGTGTTTTCTGTTGGTTTGTGTGCTAGGTTTCAAAGCAATCCAAAGGAATCTCACTTGAAGGCTGTTAGAAGGATACTTAGGTATCTTGTAGGAACAGCAAATCTGGGATTGTGGTACCCCAAAGGCAGTACCATTGATCTTATTGGATACACAGATGCAGATTATGCTGGTTTCTTAGTTGATAGAAAGAGCACATCAGGTATGGCACACTTTCTTGGCTCTTGTCTAATTTCATGGGGTTCTAAAAAGCAAAATTCAGTGGCCCTATCCACAGCAGAGTCTGAATATATAGCTGCAGCTTCATGCTGTTCCCAGCTACTATGGATAAGGAACCAGCTGAAAGATTTTGGTGTTATTTACAAAAGTGTTCCTATTTTTTGTGATAACACTAGTGCAATCAATATTTCAAAGAATTCTGTGCAACACTCCAAGACAAAACACATTGAAATAAGACACCATTTTTTAAGAGACAATGTGGAAAAAGGATTGGTGGAGATGTTGTTTTGTAAAAGTGAAGATCAAATTGCTGATATCTTCACAAAGCCTTTGTGTAGAGAGTCTTTTTGTAGGTTAAGAGTCCTTTTAGGTCTAGTTAGATTTTAGGTATTGGCTTCAATTACTTCCTTCAATGATTGGTTAGAATGGTATTCTCTTGTATAGTGTGTGTACATACTTATGTTGATATCTTTCAAGTGTTGTGTAGATGGTTCAAAATCTCAAAAGGATTGAGAATCATTGTTGTAAGAAACAGGTGAAATCAGGCTGAATTGCCAGAAACAGCGTGACATGGTTCTATACAGGTACCAGCAAAGGGAAACAGCAGACCAGCTCTGATATGTCATCCGATAATATCTTTTATTTTTGGAAGATTACTATAAGATATTTCCTTTTGGAAGGAATTTATCTTATTTCAGTTATTTAATCCCATATAAAAGGCAAACATATCATATGCCTTATTTATAGTTGGTTGAGATAATTATGGTAAAAGATAATTACCAAATTTTTGATTTCAATTTAAAAAAAAAATATCCTTTACAGTTGCTTTTTATTGGCTCAACTAACTCTTTTCTTTCCTTCTTCTCTCTTTGTGCTTCATTGTTAAAAATATACACTAACCCTTTGTGCAGATCATCAATCATCATCACTCGAAATTCTCTTTCTCTCTCTCGTATGCTTTAAATTCATCATTGTTCATTCGGTTACTGTTCACTCAAGGAACCAGCTCAGTCTCAGGGGGAACATCAGAAGGAAGCTCAAATGTCCTTAAGCCCGAAGTTGGAGGAAATTCGGAAAAGTCAGAGTGAAGAGGATGAAATAGAGATTGTTGGTTACAATGAGGAGACACTCATTGTTAAGACCATGGTACGAAGTAGAGTAACTCAATCTTCATTAAAGAAGTTCACTGAGAAGGTGTAGGAGGAACAGTCCATTAATTCTCTTCCGGAAACCAAGAGAAAAAGGGTACCAGCAAGAACCTTTCACACCACAAAAGGGTGGAGGTCTTTGCTTGATTAATGTGATGCTAGTCTTGTACTCGTTATGCAACAAGGAGAACTTTATGAATAAGTGTGGATCTCTCATGATTTATTAAAAAAAAAAAAAAAAAAATAGAGGAACCAGCAGGTCAGGAAGTGGTTTTGAAACAGATTGGGGAATCACAAGAATATGCTTAGTAATATAATGATTTTGGTTTAAGCAGAGCATGGTGACAAGGATGAAGAGGAATCAGATGATAATACAGAAGATGTTGCAAAGTTCGAGGAGGAGGAAGGGAACGAGAATGATGATGAGGAGTGATGCTGTTTCTGTTCTTGTTTCCTCACCCTCATGTTTATTCTAAAATAACTGATTTTGTTGGTCTGTCTACTTCTCTCCATTCCATGAACTTTCCTTTTGGATGGATTTGGGCTTCTTTGGTTGAACTTTGTTGGCTTGTATGAACTACTAACTCTGCTATGGTATGAACTGTTTGACTAATCTCTTTTTGCAGCATAATGCTTGAATGGTGGTTGATGCCATTGTATGGATAAGCACATTAACTTGTGCACATTGCTTTTACTTGTGGATACTTTTTAATGATGCCAAAAGGGGGAAGTAGTTTGAAGTTGAAGCCTAAGGTTTAGCTAGTTTAGATTGAGTCAGTTTGAGGTTTAGCTAGTTTAGATTGAGTCAGTTTAGATCTAGTCTTTTTATTTCGTATTTTCTATATTCTGTTTAGGGGACCAGTTAGCCTAACTGACTTGTTCCAAAGAGTTTTGAGTCCTTGAAGTTTTTGACGGTTTTCTTTTTGAGCATGTCCACAGGTTCAAGAACTTCAAGAGTTTGTCATCATCAAAAAGGGGGAATTTGTTGAGTCCCTTAGGTTTTGATTGATAGTTTTGAATGATGACAAACAACTAAGGGAAACAGGTCTTTGAAAGTGTTCAATACAGTTGGGGGAACCAACTAAAATAGAACACTGTTTTCCTAGATAAGTTATTGATTATATGAGTTATCTATTGAACTAACTTATCTATATACAGGAAACAGTTAGATGATAAATGTGCTATGTACTGGTGGGGAACCAGTATGAACCGTTTCCTTGACTGCTATGCAGAAAAGCAGTCACATACTCTTTATTGTGCATTAACCATGTTACATGTGCAGTAGTTGAGTTGATTCCAAGACTTGGAGCATAGAAGCCTTTCGAAGATATTTCGAAGAAAGATTGTTTGCTCATAATAGAAGTATTCAAGGAAGATTCAAGTCTTGAAGATTACATGAAGAAAAGACGATTTATGCTTTAATATGTTATCTAGGTTTTCATGTAATATGCTCCGTAGTATGCTTGCATGTTTGGGTTATATAAGTGCTTAAAAGTATATTGAAGTATGATATGAAATCTGGTACAAAGTTGGAACAGGTTTCATAACATGTTTCAAATCAGGGAACCAGGTCGGGGAACCAGGTTCACTGTACGAAATATTCGAGCTGCCGTTTTGGAAAAAGATTTTACAAAAAGATTTTTTCGAAAAGATTATTTTGAAAATATTTTGTGCAGCTGGAAATAAGATGAAATATTCTTGGTTACCTAAAAACTAGGAGTATTTATCTTAATTGATTCTATCTTTGTGATTAAATCAAATAAGATAAATACTTTCCTAAAATTACAATATATCTTATTCTCTAAGATTGTGTGATTTAAGGAAACTAGGTTTTAGGAATCTAAGCTTATATAAACTCATCTTATTTCACATATTTCGTGTGCCTCTCCAGAAATTAAAAAGAGCAATTATTTGAGAGCATATACTTAAGCACTAATCCCATTCATCAAGTCATATACAAGAGCATTCTAGTACAAAAACATTTTCTCTTAATTAGCTTCGTAGAAGTGAGATCAAAGGAGAGTTTTTGATTCTTGTATTGAGTCTTTAACAAAGGGGTTAAAGGCTGGGTGAGTGTTTGTGAGTTCAAACACATTGGGCTTACGAGTGTAAGTCGAGAGCACACTCGGAGTAGAGTGTGGGGTAGACTGGTTCCCGGAGTAGGGAAACAGTAGAGTGTTCTTTGTCTTTGTTTTTCGGAGTAGATTAATAAAGGACTTAGGATAGGAGGACGTAGGCCTGAGTTGGCTGAACCTCGTTAAATTTGTTGTGTTCTTTATTGCTTTGTTTTATTCCGCTGCATAAGGGAACCAGCACAACTGGTTCCTTACACATAATCCGAAAAGAAGCAAAAATCGCTAACGATTACTTAACACTCAATTCACCCCCCCCCCCTCTTGAGTGCCCATTGAACCTTCAGTTAATTAAATCAAATAAAAGTCAAATACATTCTACAAAGCTAATTGAATCAAATGAAAGTCAAACACATTCAAACAAAGCTAATTGAATCAAATGAAAGTCAAACACATTCAACAAAGCTAATAGAATCAAATGAAAGCCAAACACATTCAAACAAAGCAAATTGAAATAAATGAAAGTCAAACACATTCAAACAAAGCTATTTTAATCAAATGAATGTCAAGTACGTTCAACAAAGCTAATTGTATCAAATGAAAGTCAAACACATTAAAATAAAGCTATTTGAATCAAATGAAAGTCAAACGCATTGAAACAAAGTTATTTAAATCAAATGAAAGTGAAATGCATTCTACAAAGCTAATTGAATCAAGTGAAAGTTAAACGCATTCAAACAAAGCTATTTGAAACAAATGAGAGTCAAATACATTCTACAAAGCTAATAGAATCAAATGAAAGTCAAACTCATTCAAACAAAGCTAATTGAATCAAATGAAAGTCAAATACATTCTACAAAGCTAATTGAATCAAATGAAAGTTAAACACATTCAAATAAAGCTATTTGAATCAAATGCAAGTCAAACACATTCAAACAAAGATTTCGAATCAAATGAAAATAAATTCTACAAACCTAATTGAATCAAATGAAAGTCAACCACATTTAAATAAAGCTATTTCAATCAAATGAAAGTCAAATACATTCTACAAAGCTAATTGAATCAAATGAAAGTCAAACACATTCAAACAAAGCTATTTAATTTAAATGAGGGTCAAATACATTCAAACAAAGCTAATTAAATCAAATAAAAGTCAAATACATTCTACAAAGCTAATTGAATTAAATTAAAGTCAAACACATTCAAACAAAGCTAATTGAATCAAATGAAAGTCAAACACATTCAAACAAAGATTTCGAATCAAATGAAAGTCAAATACATTCTACAAAGCTAATTGAATCAAATGAAAGTCAAACACATTCTACAAAGTTATTTGATTCAAATGAAAGTCAAATACATTCTACAAAGCTAATTGAATCAAATGAAAGTCAAACACATTCAAACAAAGCTGTTTGAATCAAATGAGAGTCAAATAAATTCAAACAAAGCTAATTAAATAAAATAAAAGTAAAATACATTCTACAAAGCTAATTGAATCAAATGAAAGTCAAACACATTCAAACAAAGCCTTTTAAATCAAATGAAAGTCAAACACATTCAAAAAAAGCCTTTTAATTTAAATGAAAGTCAAACACATTAAAACAAAGATATATAAATCAAATGAAAGTGAAATGCATCCTACAAAGCAAATTGAATTAAATGAAATTCAAACACATTCAAACAAAGCTATTTGAATCAAATGACAGTAAAATACATTCTACAAAGCTAATTGAATCAAATGAAAGTCAAACACATTCAAACAAAGCTATTTGAATCAAATGAAAGTCAAATACGTTCTACAAAGCTAATTGAATCAAATAAAAGTGAAACACATTCAAACAAAGCTATTTGAATTAAATGAGAGTCAAAAACATTCAAACAAAGTTAATTAAATCAAATAAAAGTCAAATACATTCTACAAAGCTAATTGAATCAAATGAAAGTCAAACACATTCAAACAAAGCTAATTGAATCAAATGAAAGTCAAACACATTCAACAAAGCTAATAGAATCAAATGAAAGCCAAACACATTCACACAAAGCAAATTGAAATAAATGAAAGTCAAACACATTCAAACAAAGCTATTTTAATCAAATGAATGTCAAGTACGTTCAACAAAGCTAATTGTATCAAATGAAAGTCAAACACATTAAAATAAAGCTATTTGAATCAAATGAAAGTCAAACGCATTGAAACAAAGTTATTTAAATCAAATGAAAGTGAAATGCATTCTACAAAGCTAATTGAATCAAGTGAAAGTTAAACGCATTCAAACAAAGCTATTTGAATCAAATGAGAGTCAAATACATTCTACAAAGCTAATAGAATCAAATGAAAGTCAAACTCATTCAAACAAAGCTAATTGAATCAAATGAAAGTCAAATACATTCTACAAAGCTAATTGAATCAAATGAAAGTTAAACACATTCAAATAAAGCTATTTGAATCAAATGCAAGTCAAACACATTTAAACAAAGATTTCGAATCAAATGAAAATAAATTCTACAAACCTAATTGAATCAAATGAAAGTCAACCACATTTAAATAAAGCTATTTCAATCAAATGAAAGTCAAAAACATTCTACAAAGCTAATTGAATCAAATGAAAGTCAAACACATTCAAACAAAGCTATTTAATTCAAATGAGGGTCAAATACATTCAAACAAAGCTAATTAAATCAAATAAAAGTCAAATACATTCTACAAAGCTAATTGAATTAAATTAAAGTCAAACACATTCAAACAAAGCTAATTGAATCAAATGAAAGTCAAACACATTCAAACAAAGATTTCGAATCAAATGAAAGTCAAATACATTCTACAAAGCTAATTGAATCAAATGAAAGTTAAACACATTCAAACAAAGCTATTTGAATCAAATGAAAGTCAAATACGTTCTACAAAGCTAATTGAATCAAATAAAAGTGAAACACATTCAAACAAAGCTATTTGAATTAAATGAGAGTCAAAAACATTCAAACAAAGTTAATGAAATCAAATAAAAGTCAAATACATTCTACAAAGCTAATTGAATTAAATGAAAGTCAAACACATTCAAACAAAGCTAATTGAATCAAATGAAAGTCAAACACATTCAACAAAGCTAATAGAATCAAATGAAAGTCAAACACATTCAAACAAAGCAAATTGAAATAAATGAAAGTCAAACACATTCAAACAAAGCTATTTTAATCAAATGAATGTCAAGTACGTTCAACAAAGCTAATTGTATCAAATGAAAGTCAAACACATTAAAATAAAGCTATTTGAATCAAATGAAAGTCAAACGCATTGAAACAAAGTTGTTTAAATCAAATGAAAGTGAAATGCATTCTACAAAGCTAATTGAATCAAGTGAAAGTTAAACGCATTCAAACAAAGCTATTTGAATCAAATGAGAGTCAAATACATTCTACAAAGCTAATAGAATCAAATGAAAGTCAAACTCATTCAAACAAAGCTAATTGAATCAAATGAAAGTCAAATACATTCTACAAAGCTAATTGAATCAAATGAAAGTTAAACACATTCAAATAAAGCTATTTGAATCAAATGCAAGTCAAACACATTCAAACAAAGATTTCGAATCAAATGAAAATAAATTCTACAAACCTAATTGAATCAAATGAAAGTCAACCACATTTAAATAAAGCTATTTCAATCAAATGAAAGTCAAATACATTCTACAAAGCTAATTAAATCAAATGAAAGTCAAACACATTCAAACAAAGCTATTTAATTCAAATGAGGGTCAAATACATTAAAACAAAGCTAATTAAATCAAATAAAAGTCAAATACATTCTACAAAGCTAATTGAATTAAATTAAAGTCAAACACATTCAAACAAAGCTAATTGAATCAAATGAAAGTCAAACACATTCAAACAAAGATGTCGAATCAAATGAAAGTCAAATACATTCTACAAAGCCACTTGAATCAAATGAAAGTCAAACACATTCTACAAAGTTATTTGATTCAAATGAAAGTCAAATACATTCTACAAAGCTAATTGAATCAATTGAAAGTCAAACACATTCAAACAAAGCTGTTTGAATCAAATGAGAGTCAAATAAATTCAAACAAAGCTAATTAAATAAAATAAAAGTAAAATACATTCGACAAAGCTAATTGAATCAAATGAAAGTCAAACACATTCAAACAAAGCCTTTTAAATCAAATGAAAGTCAAACACATTCAAAATAAGCCTTTTAATTTAAATGAAAGTCAAACACATTAAAACAAAGATATATAAATCAAATGAAAGTGAAATGCATCCTACAAAGCAAATTGAATTAAATGAAATTCAAAACACATTCAAACAAAGCTATTTGAATCAAATGACAGTAAAATACATTCTACAAAGCTAATTGAATCAAATGAAAGTCAAACACATTCAAACAAAGCTATTTGAATCAAATGAAAGTCAAATACGTTCTACAAAGCTAATTGAATCAAATAAAAGTGAAACACATTCAAACAAAGCTATTTGAATTAAATGAGAGTCAAAAACATTCAAACAAAGTTAATTAAATCAAATAAAAGTCAAATACATTCTACAAAGCTAATTGAATCAAATGAAAGTCAAACGCATTCAAACAAAGCTAATTGAATCAAATGAAAGTCAAACACATTCAACAAAGCTAATAGAATCAAATGAAAGTCAAACACATTCAAACAAAGCAAATTGAAATAAATGAAAGTCAAACACATTCAAACAAAGCTATTTTAATCAAATGAATGTCAAGTACGTTCAACAAAGCTAATTGTATCAAATGAAAGTCAAACACATTAAAATAAAGCTATTTGAATCAAATGAAAGTCAAACGCATTAAACAAAGTTATTTAAATCAAATGAAAGTGAAATGCATTCTACAAAGCTAATTGAATCAAGTGAAAGTTAAACGCATTCAAACAAAGCTATTTGAATCAAATGAGAGTCAAATACATTCTACAAAGCTAATAGAATCAAATGAAAGTCAAACTCATTCAAACAAAGCTAATTGAATCAAATGAAAGTCAAATACATTCTACAAAGCTAATTGAATCAAATGAAAGTTAAACACATTCAAATAAAGCTATTTGAATCAAATGCAAGTCAAACACATTCAAACAAAGATTTCGAATCAAATGAAAATA
The DNA here is from genome assembly GCF_001683475.1 of Chenopodium quinoa. Taxonomy (NCBI): domain Eukaryota; kingdom Viridiplantae; phylum Streptophyta; class Magnoliopsida; order Caryophyllales; family Amaranthaceae; genus Chenopodium; species Chenopodium quinoa. Next base: position 15,013 of record NW_018743967.1, read on the forward strand.
AATTCTACAAACCTAATTGAATCAAATGAAAGTCAAACACATTCAAATAAAGCTATTTCAATCAAATGAAAGTCAAATACATTCTACAAAGCTAATTGAATCAAATGAAAGTCAAACACATTCAAACAAAGCTATTTAATTCAAATGAGGGTCAAATACATTCAAACAAAGCTAATTAAATCAAATAAAAGTCAAATACATTCTACAAAGCTAATTGAATTAAATTAAAGTCAAACACATTCAAACAAAGCTAATTGAATCAAATGAAAGTCAAACACATTCAAAAAAAGATTTCGAATCAAATGAAAGTCAAATACATTCTACAAAGCTACTTGAATCAAATGAAAGTCAAACACATTCTACAAAGTTATTTGATTCAAATGAAAGTCAAATACATTCTACAAAGCTAATTGAATCAAATGAAAGTCAAACACATTCAAACAAAGCTGTTTGAATCAAATGAGAGTCAAATAAATTCAAACAAAGCTAATTAAATAAAATAAAAGTAAAATACATTCTACATAGCTAATTGAATCAAATGAAAGTCAAACACATTCAAACAAAGCCTTTTAAATTAAATGAAAGTCAAACACATTCAAAAAAAGCCTTTTAATTTAAATGAAAGTCAAACACATTCAAACAAAGATATATAAATCAAATGAAAGTGAAATGCATTCTACAAAGCAAATTGAATTAAATGAAATTCAAACACATTCAAACAAAGCTATTTGAATCAAATGACAGTAAAATACATTCTACAAACCTAATTGAATCAAATGAAAGTCAAACACATTCAAACAAAGCTATTTTAATAATATGAATGTCAAATACATTCTACAAAGCTAGTTGAATCAAATGAAAGTGAAACACATTCAAACAAAGCTATTTGAAGAAAATGAAAGTCAAATACATTCTACAAAGCAAATTGAAACAAATGAAAGTCAAATACAGTCAAACAAAGTTATTTGTCTCAAATGAAAGTCAAATACATTCTACAAAGCTAATTGAATCAAATGAAAGTCAAACACATTCAAATAAAGCTATTTGAATCAAATGAAAGTCAAATACATTCTACAAAGCTAATTGAATCAAATGAAAGTCATACACATTCAAACAAAGCTATTTGAATTAAAGGAGAGTCAAATAAATTCAAACAAAGCTAATTAAATTAGATAAAAGTAAAATACATTCTACAAAGCTAATTTAATCAAATGAAAGTCAAACACATTCAAACAAAGCCTTTTAAATCAAATAAAAGTCAAACACATTCAAAAAAAGCTTTTTAATTTAAATGAAAGTCAAACACATTCAAACAGAGCTATATAAATCAAATGAAAGTGAAATGCAATCTACAAAGCAAATTGAATCAAATGAAATTCAATCACATTCAAACAAAGCTATTTGAATCTAATGAAAGTCAAATACATTCTACAAAGCTAATTGAATCAAATGAAACTCAAACACATTCAAACAAAGCTATTTGAATCAAATGAGAGTCAAACATGTTCAAACAAAGCTAATTAAATAAAATAAAAGTCAAATACATTCTACAAAGCTGTTTGAATCAAATGAGAGTCAAATAAATTCAAACAAAGCTAATAAAATAAAATAAAAGTAAAATACATTCTACAAAGCTAATTGAATCAAATGAAAGTCAAACACATTCAAACAAAGCCTTTTAAATCAAATGAAAGTCAAACACATTCAAAAAAAGCTTTTTAATTTAAATGAAAGTCAAACTCATTCAAACAAAGATATATAAATCAAATGAAAGTGAAATGCATTCTACAAAGCAAATTGAATTAAATGAAATTCAAACACATTCAAACAAAGCTATTTGAATCAAATGACAGTAAAATACATTCTACAAAGCTAATTGAATCAAATGAAAGTCAAACACATTCAAACAAAGCTATTTTAATTAAAGAATGTCAAATACATTCTACAAAGCAAATTGAAACAAATGAAAGTCAAACACAGTCAAACAAAGTTATTTGACTCAAATGAAAGTCAAATACATTCTACAAAGCTAATTGAATCAAATGAAAGTCAAACACATTCAAATAAAGCTATTTGAATCAAATGAAAGTCAAATACATTCTACAAAGCAAATTGAATCGAATGAAATACAATCACATTCAAACAAAGCTATTTGAATCAAATGAGAGTCAAACATGTTCATACAAAGCTAATTAAATAAAAAAAAAGTCAAATACATTCTACAAAGCTAATTGAATCAAATTAAAGTAAAAACATTCAAACAAAGCTATTTGAATCTAATGAAAGTCAAATACATTCTACTAAGCTAATTGGATCAAATGAAAGTCAAACACATTCAAACAAAGCAATTTGAATCAAATGAAAGTGAAATACGTTCTACAAAGCAAATTGAATCAAATGAAAGTCAAACACATTCAAACAAAGCTATTTGAATCAAATGAAAGTCAAATACATTCTACAAAGCTAATTTAATCAAATGAAACTCAAACAGATTCAAACAAAGCTATTTGAATCAAATGAGAGTCAAACATGTTCAAACAAAGCTAATTAAATAAAAAAAAAGTCAAATACATTCTACAAAGCTAATTGAATCAAATGAAAGTAAAAACATTCGAACAAAGCTATTTGAATCAAATGAAAGTCAAATACATTCAACTAAGCTAATTAGATCAAATGAAAGTGAAATACGTTCTACAAAGCAAATTGAATCAAATAAAAGTGAAACACATTCAAACAAAGCTAATTAAATCAAATAAAAGTCAAATACATTCTACAAAGCTAATTGAATCAAATGAAAGTCAAACACATTCAAACAAAGCTAATTGAATCAAATGAAAGTCAAATACATTCAACAAAGCTAATAGAATCAAATGAAAGTCAAACATATTCAAACAAAGCAAATTGAATCAAATGAAAGTCAAACACATTCAAACAAAGCTATTTTAATCAAATGATTGTCAAATACGTTCAACAAAGCTAATTGTATCAAATGAAAGTCAAACACATTAAAATAAAGCTATTTGAATTAAGTGAAAGTCAAACGCATTGAAACAAAGTTATTTAAATCAAATGAAAGTGAAATGCATTCTACAAAGCTAATTGAATCAAATGAAAATTAAACGCATTCAAACAAAGCTATTTGAATCAAATGAGAGTCAAATACATTCTACAAAGCTAATTGAATCAATGAAAGTCAAACTCATTCAAACAAAGCTAATTGAATCAAATGAAAGTCAAATACATTCAACAAAGCTAATTGAATCAAATGAAAGTCAAACACATTCAAATAAAGCTATTTGAATCAAATGAAAGTCAAACACATTCAAACAAAGCTATTTTAATTAAATGAATGTCAAATACATTCTACAAAGCTAATTGAATCAAATGAAAGTCAAACACATTCAAATAAAGCTATTTGAATCAAATGAAAGTCAAATACATTATACAAAGCTAATTGAATCAAATGAAAGTCAAACACATTCAAACAAAGCTATTTGAATCAAAGGAGAGTCAAATAAATTCAAACAAAGCTAATTAAATCAATATAAAAGTAAAATACATTCTACAAAGCTAATTGAATCAAATGAAAGTCAAACACATTCAAACAAAGCTATTTGAATCAAATGAGAGTCAAACATGTTCAAACAAAGCTATTTAAATTAAATAAAAGTCAAATACATTCTACAAAGCTAATTGAATCAAATGAAAGTCAAAAACATTCAAACAAAGCTATTTGAATCAAATGAAAGTCAAATACATTCTACTAAGCTAATTGGATCAAATGAAAGTCAAACACATTCAAACAAAGCTATTTGAATCAAATGAAAGTCAAATACGTTCTACAAAGCTAATTAAATCAAATAAAAGTGAAACACATTCAAACAAAGCTATTTGAATTAAATGAGAGTCAAAAACATTCAAACAAAGCTAATTAAATCAAATAAAAGTCAAATACATTTTACAAAGCTAATTGAATCAAATGAAAGTCAAACACATTCAAACAAAGCTGTTTGAATCAAATGAGAGTCAAATAAATTCAAACAAAGCTAATTAAATCAAATGAAAGTAAAATACATTCTACAAAGCTAATTGAATCAAATGAAAGTCAAACACATTCAAACAAAGCCTTTTAAATCAAATGAAAGTCAAACACGTTCAACAAAGCTAATTGTATCAAATGAAAGTCAAACACATTAAAATAAAGCTATTTGAATTAAATGAAAGTCAAACGCATTGAAACAAAGTTATTTAAATCAAATAAAAGTGAAATGCATTCTACAAAGCTAATTGAATCAAATGAAAGTTAAACGCATTCAAACAAAGCTATTTGAATCAAATGAGAGTCAAATACATTCTACAAAGCTAATTGAATCAAATGAAAGTCAAACTCATTCAAACAAAGCTAATTGAATCAAATGAAAGTCAAATACATTCTACAAAGCTAATTGAATCAAATCAAAGTCAAACACATTCAAATAAAACTATTGGAATCAAATGAAAGTCAAACACAGTCAAACAAAGTTATTTGACTCAAATGAATGTCAAATACATTCTACAAAGCTAATTGAATCAAATGAAAGTCAAACACATTCAAATAAAGCTATTTGAATCAAATGAAAGTCAAACACATTCAAACAAAGATTTTGAATCAAATGAAAGTCAAATACATTCTACAAAGCTAATTGAATCAAATGAAAGTCAAACACATTCAAATAAAGCTATTTGAATCAAATGAAAGTCAAATACATTATACAAAGCTAATTGAATCAAATGAAAGTCAAACACATTCAAACAAAGCTATTTGAATCAAAGGAGAGTGAAATAAATTCAAACAAAGCTAATTAAATCAAATAAAAGTAAAATACATTCTACAAAGCTAATTGAATCAAATGAAAGTCAAACACATTCAAACAAAGCCTTTTAAATCAAATAAAAGTCAAACACATTCAAAAAAAGCTTTTTAATTTAAATGAAAGTCAAACACATTCAAACAAAGCTATATAAATCAAATGAAAGTCAAACATGTTCAAACAAAGCTAATTAAATCAAATAAAAGTCAAATACATTCTACAAAGCTAATTGAATCAAATGAAAGTCAAAAACATTCAAACAAAGCTATTTGAATCAAATGAAAGTCAAATACATTCTACTAAGCTAATTGGAGCAAATGAAAGTCAAACACATTCAAACAAAGCTATTTGAATCAAATGAAAGTCAAATACGTTCTACAAAGCTAATTGAATCAAATAAAAGTGAAACACATTCAAACAAAGCTATTTGAATTAAATGAGAGTCAAAAACATTCAAACAAAGCTAATTAAATCAAATAAAAGTCAAATACATTCTACAAAGCTAGTTGAATCAAATGAAAGTCAAACACATTCAAACAAAGCTAATTGAATCAAATGAAAGTCTAACACAATCAAACAAAGCTAATAGAATCAAATGAAATTCAAACACATTTAAACAAAGCAAATTGAATCAAATGAAAGTCAAACACATTCAAAGAAAGCTATTTTAATCAAATGAATGTCAAATACGTTCACCAAAGCTAATTGTATCAAATGAAAGTCAAACACATTAAAATAAAGCTATTTGAATCAAATGAAAGTCAAACGCATTGAAACAAAGTTATTTAAATCAAATGAAAATGAAATACATTCTACAAAGCTAATTGAATCAAATGAAAGTTAAACGCATTCAAACAAAGCTATTTGAATCAAATGAGAGTCAAATACATTCTACAAAGCTAATTGAATCAAATGAAAGTCAAACACATTCAAATAAAGCTATTTGAATCGAATGAAAGTCAAACACATTCAAACAAAGCTATTTTAATTAAATGAATGTCAAATACATTCTACAAAGCTAATTGAATCAAATGAAAGTCAAACACATTCAAATAAAGCTATTTGAATCAAATGAAAGTCAAATACATTCTAGAAAGCTAATTGAATCAAATGAAAGTCAAACACATTCAAACAAAGCTATTTGAATCAAATGAGAGTCAAATAAATTCAAACAAAACTAATTAAATCAAATAAAAGTAAAATACATTCTACAAAGCTAATTTTATCAAATGAAAGTCAAACACATTCAAACAAAGCCTTTTAAATCAAATGAAAGTCAAACACATTAAAAAAAAGCTTTTTAATTTAAATGATAGTCAAACACATTCAAACAAAGCTATATAAATCAAATGAAAGTGAAATGCATTCTACAAAGCAAATTGAATTAAATGAAAGTCAAACACATTCAAACAAAGCTATTTGAAGAAAATGAAAGTCAAATACATTCTACAAAGCAAATTGAAATAAATGAAAGTCAAACACAGTCAAACAAAGTTATTTGACTCAAATGAAAGTCAAATACATTCTACAAAGCTAATTGAATCAAATGAAAGTCAAACACATTCAAAAAAAGCTATTTGAATCAAATGAAAGTCAAATACGTTCTATAAAGCTAATTGTATCAAATTAAAGTCAAACGCACTCAAATAAAGCTATTTGAGTCAAATGGAAGTCGAACACATTCAAACAAAGTTGTTTAAATAAAATGAAAGTGAAATGTATTCTACAAAGCTAATTGAATCAAGTGAAAGTTAAACGCATTCAAACAAAGCTATTTGAATCAAATGAGAGTCAAATACATTCTACAAAGCTAATTGAATCAAATGAAAGTCAAACACATTCAAACAAAGCTAATTGAATCAAATGAAAGTCAAATACATTCAACAAAGCTAATTGAATCAAATGAAAGTCAAACACATTCAAACAAAGCTAATTGAATCAAATGAAAGTCAAGCACATTCAAACAAAGCTATTTTAATCGAATGAAAGTCAATTACTTTCTACAAAGCTAATTGAATCTAATGAAAGTCAAACACATTCAAACAAAGCTATTTGAATCAAATGAAAGTCAAACACATTCAAACAAAGCTATTTGAATCAAATGAGAGTCAAATACATTAAAACAAAGCTAATTATATCAAATAAAAGTCTAATATATTCTACAAAGCTAATTGAATTAAATTAAAGTCAAACACATTCAAACAAAGCTAATTGAATCAAATGAAAGTCGAACACATTTAAACAAAGATTTCGAATCAAATGAAAATACATTCTACAAAGCTAATGGAATCAAATGAAAGTTAAACACATTCAAATAAAGCTATTTCAATCAAATGAAAGTCAAATACATTCTACAAAGCTAATTGAATCAAATGAAAGTCAAACACATTCAAACAAAGCTATTTGAATCAAATGAGAGTCAAATACATTCAAACAAAGCTAATTAAATCAAATAAAAATCAAATACATTCTACAAAGCTAATTGAATCAAATGAAAGTCAAACACATTCAAACAAAGCCTTTTAAATCAAATGAAAGTCAAACACATTCAAAAAAAGCTTTTTAATTTAAATGATAGTCAAACACATTCAAACAAAGCTATATAAATCAAATGAAAGTGAAATGCATTCTACAAATCAAATTGAATTAAATGAAAGTCAAACACATTCAAACAAAGCTATTTGAAGAAAAATGAAAGTCAAATACATTCTACAATGCAAATTGAAACAAATGAAAGTCAAACACAGTCAAACAAAGTTATTTGACTCAAATGAAAGTCAAATACATTCTACAAAGCTAATTGAATCAAATGAAAGTCAAACACATTCAAATAAAGCTATTCGAATCAAATGAAAGTCAAATACGTTCTACAAAGCTAATTGTATCAAATTAAAGTCAAAAGCAATCAAATAAAGCTATTTGAGTCAAATGAAAGTCGAACACATTCAAACAAAGTTGTTTAAATTAAATGAAAGTGAAATGTATTCTACAAAGCTAATTGAATCAAGTGAAAGTTAAACGCATTCAAACAAAGCTATTTGAATCAAATGAGAGTCAAATACATTCTACAAAGCTAATTGATTAAAATGAAAGTCAAACACATTCAAACAAAGCTAATTGAATCAAATGAAAGTCAAATACATTCAACAAAGCTAATTGAATCAAATAAAAGTCAAACACATTCAAACAAAGCTAATTGAATCAAATGAAAGTCAAGCACATTCAAACAAAGCTGTTTTAATCGAATGAAAGTCAATTACTTTCTACAAAGCTAATTGAATCAAATGAAAGTCAAACACATTCAAACAAAGCTATTTGAATCAAATGAAAGTCAAACACATTCAAACAAAGCTATTTGAATCAAATGAGAGTCAAATACATTAAAACAAAGCTAATTATATCAAATAAAAGTCTAATATATTCTACAAAGCTAATTGAATTAAATTAAAGTCAAACACATTCAAACAAAGCTAATTGAATCAAATGAAAGTCGAACACATTCAAACAAAGATTTCGAATCAAATGAAAATACATTCTACAAAGCTAATGGAATCAAATGAAAGTCAAACACATTCAAATAAAGCTATTTCAATCAAATGAAAGTCAAATACATTCTACAAAGCTAATTGAATCAAATGAAAGTCAAACACATTCAAACAAAGCTATTTGAATCAAATGAGAGTCAAATACATTCAAACAAAGCTAATTAAATCAAATAAAAGTCAAATACATTCTACAAAGCTAATTGAATCAAATGAAAGTCAAACACATTCAAACAAAGCCTTTTAAATCAAATGAAAGTCAAACACATTCAAAAAAAGCTTTTTAATTTAAATGATAGTCAAACACATTCAAACAAAGCTATATAAATCAAATGAAAGTGAAATGCATTCTACAAATCAAATTGAATTAAATGAAAGTCAAACACATTCAAACAAAGCTATTTGAAGAAAAATGAAAGTCAAATACATTCTACAATGCAAATTGAAACAAATGAAAGTCAAACACAGTCAAACAAAGTTATTTGACTCAAATGAAAGTCAAATACATTCTACAAAGCTAATTGAATCAAATGAAAGTCAAACACATTCAAATAAAGCTATTCGAATCAAATGAAAGTCAAATACGTTCTACAAAGCTAATTGTATCAAATTAAAGTCAAAAGCAATCAAATAAAGCTATTTGAGTCAAATGAAAGTCGAACACATTCAAACAAAGTTGTTTAAATTAAATGAAAGTGAAATGTATTCTACAAAGCTAATTGAATCAAGTGAAAGTTAAACGCATTCAAACAAAGCTATTTGAATCAAATGAGAGTCAAATACATTCTACAAAGCTAATTGATTAAAATGAAAGTCAAACACATTCAAACAAAGCTAATTGAATCAAATGAAAGTCAAATACATTCAACAAAGCTAATTGAATCAAATAAAAGTCAAACACATTCAAACAAAGCTAATTGAATCAAATGAAAGTCAAGCACATTCAAACAAAGCTGTTTTAATCGAATGAAAGTCAATTACTTTCTACAAAGCTAATTGAATCAAATGAAAGTCAAACACATTCAAACAAAGCTATTTGAATCAAATGAAAGTCAAACACATTCAAACAAAGCTATTTGAATCAAATGAGAGTCAAATACATTAAAACAAAGCTAATTATATCAAATAAAAGTCTAATATATTCTACAAAGCTAATTGAATTAAATTAAAGTCAAACACATTCAAACAAAGCTAATTGAATCAAATGAAAGTCGAACACATTCAAACAAAGATTTCGAATCAAATGAAAATACATTCTACAAAGCTAATGGAATCAAATGAAAGTCAAACACATTCAAATAAAGCTATTTCAATCAAATGAAAGTCAAATACATTCTACAAAGCTAATTGAATCAAATGAAAGTCAAACACATTCAAACAAAGCTAATTGTATTAACTGAAAGTCAAATACATTCAACAAAGCGAATTGAATCAAATGAATGTAGAACACATTCAAACAAAGCTAATTGAATCACATGAAAGTAAAACACATTCAAACAAAGATTTCGTATTAAATGAAAGTCAAATACATTCTACCAAGCTAATTGAATCAAATGAAAGTCAAACACATTCAAATAAAGCTATTTGAATCATATGAAAGTCAAATACATTCTACAAAGAAAATTGAATCAAATGAAAGTCAAACACAGTCAAACAATGTTATTTGATTCAAATGAAAGTCAAATACATTCTACAAAGCTAATTGAATCAAATGAAAGTCAAACACATTCAAACAAAGCTGTTTGAATCAAATGAGAGTCAAATAAATTCAAACAAAGCTAATTAAATAAAATTAAAGTAAAATACATTCTACAAAGCTAATTGAATCAAATGAAAGTCAAACACATTCAAACAAAGCCTTTTAAATCAAATGAAAGTCAAACACATTCAAAAAAAGCTTTTTAATTTAAATGAAAGTCAAACACATTCAAACAAGGCTATATAAATCAAATGAAAGTGAAATGCATTCTACAAAGCAAAATGAATTAAATGAAATTCAAACACATTCAAACTAAGCTATTTGAATCAAATGACAGTAAAATACATTCTACAAAGCTAATTGAATCAATTGAAAGTCAAACACATTCAAACAAAGCTATTTGAATCAAATGAAAGTCAAATACATTCTACAAAGCTAATTGAATCAAATGAAAGTCAAACACATTCAAACAAAGCTGTTTTAATCGAATGAAAGTCAATTACTTTCTACAAAGCTAAATGAATCAAATGAAAGTCAAACACATTCAAACAAAGCTATTTGAATCAAATGAAAGTCAAACACATTCAAACAAAGCTATTTGAATCAAATGAGAGTCAAATACATTAAAACAAAGCTAATTATATCAAATAAAAGTCTAATATATTCTACAAAGCTAATTGAATTAAATTAAAGTCAAACACATTCAAACAAAGCTAATTGAATCAAATGAAAGTCGAACACATTCAAACAAAGATTTCGAATCAAATGAAAATACATTCTACAAAGCTAATGGAATCAAATGAAAGTCAAACACATTCAAATAAAGCTATTTCAATCAAATGAAAGTCAAATACATTCTACAAAGCTAATTGAATCAAATGAAAGTCAAACACATTCAAACAAAGCTATTTGAATCAAATGAGAGTCAAATACATTCAAACAAAGCTAATTAAATCAAATAAAAGTCAAATACATTCTACAAAGCTAATTGAATCAAATGAAAGTCAAACCCATTCAAACAAAGCTAATTGTATTAACTGAAAGTCAAATACATTCAACAAAGCGAATTGAATCAAATGAATGTAGAACACATTCAAACAAAGCTAATTGAATCACATGAAAGTCAAACACATTCAAACAAAGATTTCGTATTAAATGAAAGTCAAATACATTCTACAAAGCTAATTGAATCAAATGAAAGTCAAACATATTCAAATAAAGCTATTTGAATCATATGAAAGTCAAATACATTCTACAAAGCAAATTGAATCAAATGAAAGTCAAACACAGTCAAACAAAATTATTTGATTCAAATGAAAGTCAAATACATTCTACAAAGCTAATTGAATCAAATGAAAGTCAAACACATTCAAACAAAGCTGTTTGAATCAAATAAATTCAAACAAAGCTAATTAAATAAAATTAAAGTAAAATACATTCTACAAAGCTAATTGAATCAAATGAAAGTCAAACACATTCAAACAAAGCCTTTTAAATCAAATGAAAGTCAAACACATTCAAAAAAAAGCTTTTTAATTTAAATGAAAGTCAAATACATTCAAACAAAGCTATATAAATCAAATGAAAGTGAAATGCATTCTACAAAGCAAATTGAATTAAATGAAATTCAAACACATTCAAACAAAGCTATTTGAATCAAATGACAGTAAAATACATTCTACAAAGTTAATTGAATCAATTGAAAGTCAAACACATTCAAACAAAGCTATTTGAATCAAATGAAAGTCAAATACATTCTACAAAGCTAATTGAATCAAATGAAAGTCAAACACATTCAAACAAAGCTATTTGAATCAAATGAGAGTCAAATACATTCAAACAAAGCTAATTAAATCAAATAAAAGTCAAATACATTCTACAAAGCTAATTGAATCAAATGAAAGTCAAACACATTCAAACAAAGCTAATTGTATTAACTGAAAGTCAAATACATTCAAGAAAGCGAATTGAATCAAATGAAAGTAAAACACATTCAAACAAAGCTAATTGAATCACATGAAAGTCAAACACATTCAAACAAAGATTTCGTATTAAATGAAAGTCAAATACATTCTACAAAGCTAATTGAATCAAATGAAAGACAAACACATTCAAATAAAGCTATTTGAATCAAATGAAAGTCAAATACATTCTACAAAGCGAATTGAATCAAATGAAAGTCAAACACATTCAAACAAAGCTATTTTAATTAAATGAATGTCAAATACATTCTACAAAGCTAATTGAATCAAATGAAAGTCAAACACATTCAAACAAAGCTATTTGAAGAAAATGAAAGTCAAATACATTCTACAAAGCAAATTGAATCAAATGAAAGTCAAACACATTCAAATAAAGCTATTTGAATCAAATGAAAGTCAAATACAATATACAAAGCTAATTGTATCAAATGAAAGTCAAACACATTCAAACAAAGCCTTTTAAATCAAATGAAAGTCAAACACATTCAAAAAAGATTTTTAATTTAAATGAAAGTCAAACACATTCAAACAAAGCTATATAAATCAAATGAAAGTGAAATGCATTCTACAAAGAAATAGAATTAAATGAAATTCAAACACATTCAAACAAAGCTATTTGAATCAAATGACAGTAAAATACATTCTACAAAGCTAATTGAATCAATTGAAAGTCAAACACATTCAAACAAAGCTATTTGAATCAAATGAAAGTCAAATACATTCTACAAAGCTAATTGAATCAAATGAAAGTCAAACACATTCAAACAAAGCTGTTTTAATCGAATGAAAGTCAATTACTTTCTACAAAGCTAATTGAATCAAATGAAAGTCAAACACATTCAAACAAAGCTATTTGAATCAAATGAAAGTCAAACACATTCAAACAAAGCTATTTGAATCAAATGAGAGTCAAATACATTAAAACAAAGCTAATTATATCAAATAGAAGTCTATATATTCTACAAAGCTAATTGAATTAAATTATAGTCAAACACATTCAAACAAAGCTAATTGAATCAAATGAAAGTCGAACACGTTCAAACAAAGATTTCGAATCAAATGAAAATACATTCTACAAAGCTAATGGAATCAAATGAAAGTCAAACACATTCAAATAAAGCTATTTCAACCAAATGAAAGTCAAATACATTCTACAAAGCTAATTGAATCAAATGAAAGTCAAACACATTCAAACAAAGCTATTTGAATCAAATGAGAGTCAAATACATTCAAACAAAGCTGATTAAATCAAATAAAAGTCAAATACATTCTACAAAGCTAATTGAATCAAATGAAAGCCAAACACATTCAAAAAAAGCTAATTGTATTAACTGAAAGTCAAATACATTCAACAAAGCGAATTGAATCAAATGAAAGTAAAACACATTCAAACAAAGCTAATTGAATCACATGAAAGTCAAACACATTCAAACAAAGATTTCGTATTAAATGAAAGTCAAATACATTCTACAAAGCTAATTGAATCAAATGAAAGTCAAACACATTCAAATAAAGCTATTTGAATCAAATGAAAGTCAAATACATTCTACAAGGCAAATTGAATCAAATGAAAGTCAAACACAGTCAAACAATTTATTTGATTCAAATGAAAGTCAAATACATTCTACAAAGCTAATTGAATCAAATGAAAGTCAAACACATTCAAACAAAGCTGTTTGAATCAAATGAGAGTCAAATAAATTCAAACAAAGCTAATTAAATAAAATAAAAGTAAAATACATTCTACAAAGCTAATTGAATCAAATGAAAGTCAAACACATTCAAACAAAGCCTTTTAAATCAAATAAAAGTCAAACACATTCAAAAAAAGCTTTTTAATTTAAATGAAAGTCAAACACATTCAAACAAAGCTTTATAAATCAAATGAAAGTGAAATGCATTCTACAAAGCAAATTGAATTAAATGAAATTCAAACACATTCAAACAAAGCTATTTGAATCAAATGACAGTAAAAAACGTTCTACAAAGCTAATTGAATCAATTGAAAAGTCAAACACATTCAAACAAAGCTATTTGAATCAAATGAAAGTCAAATACATTCTACAAAGGTAATTGAATCAAATGAAAGTCAAACACATTCAAACAAAGCTAATGGCATCAAATGAAAGTCGAACACATTCAAACAAAGCTGTTTGAAGAAAATGAAAGTCAAATACATTCTACAAAGCGAATTGAAACAAATGAAAGTCAAACACAATCAAACAAAGTTATTGGACTCAAATGAAAGTCAAATACATTCTACAAAGCTAATTGAATAAAATGAAAGTCAAACACATTCAAACAAAGTTATTTGAATCAAATGAAAGTCAAACACATTCAAACAAAGATTTTGAATCAAATGAAAGTCAAATACATTCTACAAAGCTAATTGAATCAAATGAAAGTCAAACACATTCAAATAAAGCTATTTGAATCAAATGAAAGTCAAATACATTCTACAAAGCTAATTGAATAAAATGAAAGTCAAACACATTCAAACAAAGCTATTTGAATCAAAGGAGAGTCAATTAAATTCAAACAAAGCTAATTAAATAAAAAAAAGTAAAATACATTCTACAAAGCTAATTGAATCAAATGAAAGTCAAACACATTCAAACAAAGCCTTTTAAATCAAATGAAAGTCAAATACATTCTACAAAGCTAATTGAATCAAATGAAAGTCAAACACATTCAAACAAAGCTATTTAAAGAAAATGAAAGTCAAATACATTCTACAAAGCAACTTGAATCAAATGAAAGTCAAACACATTCAAATAAAGCTATTTGAATCAAATGAAAGTCAAATACAATCTACAAAGCTAATTGTATCAAATGAAAGTCAAACACATTCAAAACAAAGCCTTTTAAATCAAATGAAGTCAAACACATTCAAAAAAAGCTTTTTAATTTAAATGAAAGTCCAACACATTCAAACAAAGCTATATAAATCAAATGAAAGTGAAATGCATTCTACAAAGGAAAATTGAATTAAATGAAATTCAAACACATTCAAACAAAGCTATTTGAATCAAATGACAGTAAAATACATTCTACAAAGCTAATTGAATCAATTGAAAGTCAAACACATTCAAACAAAGCTATTTGAATCAAATGAAAGTCAACTACATTCTACAAAGCTAATTGAATCAAATGAAAGTCAAACACATTCAAACAAAGCTGTTTTAATCGAATGAAAGTCAATTACTTTCTACAAAGCTAATTGAATCAAATAAAAGTCAAACACATTCAAACAAAGCTATTTGAATCAAATGAAAGTCAAACACATTCAAACAAAGCTATTTGAATCAAATGAGAGTCAAATACATTAAACAAAGCTAATTATATCAAAAAAAGTCTAATATATTCTACAAAGCTAATTGAATTAAATTAAAGTAAACACATTCAAACAAAGCTAATTGAATCAAATGAAAGTCAACACATTCAAACAAAGATTTTGAATCAAATGAAAATACATTCTACAAAGCTAATGGAATCAAATGAAAGTCAAACACATTCAAATAAAGCTATTTCAATCAAATGAAAGTCAAATACATTCTACAAAGCTAATTGAATCAAATGAAAGTCAAACACATTCAAACAAAGTTATTTGAATCAAATGAGAGTCAAATACATTCAAACAAAGCTAATTAAATCAAATAAAAGTCAAATACATTCTACAAAGCTAATTGAATCAAATGAAAGTCAAACATTCAAACAAAGCTAATTGTATTCACTGAAAGTCAAATACATTCAACAAAGCGAATTGAATCAAATGAATGTAGAACACATTCAAACAAAGCTAATTGAATCACATGAAAGTCAAACACATTCAAACAAAGATTTCGTATTAAATGAAATTCAAATACATTCTACAAAGCTAATTGAATCAAATGAAAGTCAAACACATTCAAATAAAGCTATTTGAATCAAATGAAAGTCAATACATTCTACAAAGCAAATTGAATCAAATGAAAGTCAAACACAGTCAA